>NC_143028.1:45432500-45435000 GCF_057628025.1 Oncorhynchus mykiss
AAAATTATGTTCTTTGGTTTTTGATTTTTATTGCACACTTGTTGTCTGTGTACATACATTTTATTAAGTCATACACCTTACCACCAAGCCCACTTTGTAGAATTTTGTAGAATAGCCCTTCGTGCCAAATCGAATCAAATGCTTTTTTAAAGTCAATAAAGCAAGCAAAGATCTTGTCCTCCTTTTTTTTGGTGGACGTGTTTATTAATTAGTGTGTGTAAGGTGTATATGGTCAGTAGTGCGATGGTTAGGGAGAAAGCCAATTTGACATTTACTTATTACATTTTTTTCTTGAAGAAAGGTTTGAATTCTTGAATTCAAAATGCTACAGAAAATCTTTCCCAAGTTACTGTTTACGCAAATTCCCCTGTAATTATTGGGGTCTGATTTGTCTCCACTTTTGTGGATAGGGGAGATGAGCCCCTGGTTCCAGACATCAGGGAAGCAGCCAGAAGTTAAAACCATGTTGAACAATTTAAGCACAGCATTTTGCAACTCAGGTGTGCTGTTTTTCAGCATTTCATTTCTGATGTTGTCTACACCACAAGCCTTTTTTGATTTAATAGATTTTAGCTTTTCATTTAGTTCTTGTTGGGTTATTGGGTAATCTAATGGATTTTTGTTGTTTTTAATGACTGATTCCAGGATGTTCAATTTTTCTTTAATTTCTAATTGGTTCTGTTGTAAGTCTTTTTGTGGGATATTTTTGTATAGATTATCAAAGTAAGTTTTCCAAATTCTTACATCTTGTATGGCTAATTCTTGTGGCTTTGTTGTGCTTAAATTGTTCCACATGTCCCAGAACTGATTTTGGTCAATTGCATTTTCAATTTCATCAAGTGTCTTGTTGGTATAATTCAATTTATTGCATTTCAGTGTTTGTTTATACTGTTTCAGAGTTTCAAAGTATTCATATCGTAGCTCTGGGTTGTTTTGCTGCTTATGTTTTTTGTTTGACATTTGTCTTAGGTGTTTTCGAATTGTTTTACATTCATTATCAAACCATTTGTCAGAAACATTTTGATTTTTGCTTCTGATGTTGCATTGCTTTGGTTTTCTCAAATTTGCTTTCGATGCTGCTTTTTGGAATATGCAGTTGATGTTTTGGGTAGCTGAATTGACACCATCTTTATTGTTTTGGTACTGTGAGTTATTGAAAAACTGTATAGAGTTCATCATTTCATTTGAGTTCAATGTTTAAATGAATGTCTCTGCACTGTTTGGAGCCCATCTGAACAATTGCTTTATGTTGTAAAGTTTATTGGGCTGTTTTTTTGAATGAATATTGCCGGTTAATTTCTTCAGAAACACGTTGATCTGACTGTGATCTGACAATGGTGTCTGTGGTCTGACAGTGAATGCACTAATGGAGGAGGGGTCAATGTCAGTGATGGCATAATCGACTACACTTGTCCCAAGAGCTGAGCAGTAAGTAAACTGACCTAAAGAGTCCCCACTGATTCTACCATTAAGCATGTACAGGCCTAAGGCTCGACAGAGATGTACTAACTCTTTTCCATTTTTGTTCAGTATTTGGTCAGGACTGTTTCTATTATTTATAATAGGGCTACTGTACAAGGAGGGGTGTCCAAATATGTGGTGGTTACCTCCCGCATCAGTGTAGTCAGGCTCAGAACCTGTTCTTGCATTGAAATCTCCACAAAGAAGCACTTTACCCTGCGCCTGAAATTTAATGATTTCTGTCTGGAGATTGTCAAAAAACTGATCATCATAATATGATGAATCTGAAGGAGGAGCATAAGCTGCACATATGTATACATCATTGTCACAATAGATTGTACCTTTGTTAAGTTTTAGCCAAATGTGAGTGGTACCTTTTTTCATTTCATTCAGTGCTAAGTCCTGCTTATGCCAAATGATGATTCCACCTGAGTCTCGGCCCCGTTTAACATTTTTATGTTTGATTGATGGTAGTAAACTTTCTCTATAGCCTGAGGGACACTGAGTATCTATGTCTCCACGACACCATGTTTCCAGTAGGATTATGATGTCCTGTCCCTTGATGTTTTTAATCAATTCTGGATTAGTTGTTTTATAACCAAAATGTGAAGAGTATAGGCCCTGGATATTCCAAGAGCTGATAGTTAATGATCTCATTTATAATAAGTGATATTCACTGGTTTGAGTAAAGTACATCGGGAAAAAATATATACTAATATATATATATATATATATATATATATATATATATATATATATGCATATACACACATACATACATATGCATATACATATACATATACATACACACACACACACACACATATATATATATACACATATATACACACATATATATATATATATATATATATATACACACACACACATATATATATATATATATATATATATATATATATATATATATATATATATATATATATATATATATATATATATATATGTGTGTGTGTGTATATATATATATATATATATATATATATATATATATATATATGTGTGTGTGTATATATAT
>NC_143028.1:45437500-45582500 GCF_057628025.1 Oncorhynchus mykiss
TATAAAATGGTTAACCTCCCCTATGTCCACATGAAAGGATCTGCGTTTCTTGAGTAATCAATGGAGTTTAGGTAGCAACAGGATGTGATTTTGAGCAAGTCAGATAAATGACCTCTCTCATGCTGTCTCTCTCTCCTTCTCTCGCTCATTCACTCTCTCCCTCCCCCTCTCCTTCTCTCTCTCATTCACTCTCTCTCTGTCTCTCTCTCTCCCTCTCTCTCTCCCTCTCTTTCTCTCTCTCTCTGGCAGTCTCTTTTCTCTGACCTCCTCGTCCTCCTTAAGGCTGGGTGGGCAGGCTGAGGGTGATTCAACTGGACACCAGACAGCGCTGTCTTCTGGCTAGCAGAACAGTGGCACGAAGGCTGTATCATAAACATTAAGAGCGTTGGGCCAGTAACCAAAAGATTGCTGGTTCGAATCCCCAAGTCGACTAGGTGAAAGATCTGTCAGTGCCCTTGAGCAAGGCACTTAACCCTAATTGCTCCTGTAAGTTGCTCTGGATAGGAGCGTCAGCTAAATTCCTAAAAACGTAAATGTTAACGCCAAGTTTAAGAGTCAAAGGGGCTTTCGGGGGAATCTAAAGTGGATTGAAGTCTTCAGAAGGAAAATGGTGCTGCTGATTATTTGTTTGTTTTCTTATTACCCCAAAACAGACCTCAGCTGACGTTCAGTAGCAAATATGCAATGTTATACTTTTCTAATGATTGGATATTTACACTGTGTCTAACTAGCGTATAATGGAGAAGGGCTTGAGCCTGACGCATCAAATTCATATTGGAGGCCTATGTAGAACGTGACAGCATTGCTATCTGGTTTTCCTGGTCAATGTTACCACGTCATCAGAGTGAAGTGTTTTTTTATTTCCATTGATTTATGTGGTGCTATTTAAAAGCAACCCACACATGGATAGATGAGGGTTAGAAATAGCGACAGTTAGCAGCAGAATTACAGCCAACCAGTACTTCAGAAATGTCAGACAAGGTAAACGTCTGCTATTTTAGATCTCAGTACATTTACACCGCCCCCCCGCAATAAGTGAACTCCGAAAACTACGGAGGGAACTCAATATTGTACATGTATCTCTTCAGTTTGGGTGTGCATGATCCTAGAGTTGTTTTGAGATCTTATGGTATCTGGGTTGGTAGCACAGTCCTTCCAGGCTGTGGATTAAAACAGTGGGTTCATTTATGATACAGTCTCTCATCCTCCACTACCCCCAGGCACTGTTACCAAGAACCAAATCCCAAACACACTGTTCCTCCAGTCTCCCTCCATCACAGGGACTGCTTTGAATAATCTCCATACATAATCACTGGCCTTGTGCAGTGAGTGGAGGGGGCCTAGCAGGCGGTAGTCCAATGCTGAGAGGGCTTCCCATATGTGGGTCACAGCATGTCCTGTGTCTGGGCTCTGGGGCTCCAGGAGGGCAGGGGGTGTTTGTTCTCTCCATGCCTGTGCCGTGCAGCCCTGGCTGGGCACACAGAGGACTGTCTGTGCCTGGAGAACCACAGGAGCGCCGGGCGCCTGCGGGGAGATAAACGTGCTCAGAGTGTGAAAGGGGCAGGACACAGGATTTACTTTATAATAGCCGGCTTCGCCCTCCCTCTCTATACACACATACACGGTGTGGTTCACAGTTCAAATAAACAGGGGCGAATGGCAGGCTGGGTGTTATGAACAGCCTTGTGCCAGGGTCATTTAGTTCCTCTCAGGGTGTTGCTCTCTCACTGATTTCCAGACTACATGAGGGGGGTAATAGGAGCTACAGTGGGGAGCGGGGAAAGACGTGGTAGAGGGGCTCCTGATTGTCTCAATACCTCCACCCTTTGTTGGACTGTGTGTGTGTGTGTGTATTTGTGCATGTCTGTGTGTTCTGCTGAGTTTTCATGATTACACAGTACACGTGGATTCTAAATGAGTCATCCATCTATTCCTTAGTGCTGTCTCAGACCTCCAAACAGTTTCACCACTACGCTGTTGAGTGGTGGGGTCACACTCACTATGTCTGTTAACAGAAATACACAGCTCATTCCAAAGATCCTAGAACTGCCAATCCCTCGTCAGTTACCAATCCATAACTGCTACCGGAGCTGGACCAGACCTCCCCTGTGGAGAAAGCAGCGGTGGTCCATATCGACGTGGAGCTTGTGTGTCATCGGCTCATCATCGATCACAGCTTGATGCAGGAAATCGGATGATTACAGTCCTTTTAATAGTTGGTGAATTGGAAGGGTGGTTGTTTTATTTCAGGGTTGGTTGAGATGAAACACTGTTAATTGGATGAGGACCCCCTTCCTCCTCCTCCCAGAACCTCTGCTGTGTGGTTAGGAAGTCATCCTCTTAATGACTTTATTGACCACTTAGATAAGCTTTTTGTTCTGCTGGCTCTGAAATCAGGTTGAAGTGTTTTAAATCCCCCCTTTTCTCTTCATCTCGTTTAATCAGTTCATAACAGACAACTATTTATTCCTGGCTCGACACACCTTTTCTTATTCTTAAAACTTCACTTATACTGCAAAACCTCTATCAATTAAATACATTTTTATTTCAGAATAGCCTGTAGTACTTAAAGCATAAGTCCCCCGTGAGAAAGTTATCCAAGTGAAAAGCTTTAGGTTGGATTATTGAGGTGACAGCGGAAGGGTAGAAATGGATTAGTGAAGAAACCAGGTCTGTTGTTTATTCCTGGGTAGACATGGCTCATTCTGATATTTCCTCATGTCTTGTTATGTGTATTCAGATGGGGTTTACAGTAGCAGATTGTTTCTGTACGAAAAGCTTCTAACCAATCGTATTTTGACACACACACACACACCAACCCATGGAACTGACTGGAGCTTGGTGTTTGTAACAGGCAAGTAATAGGCTGATTGGACTCTGATTTGATTTTTCAGAGGTTTTATATTTGCTATTGCAAATTACAAAGATATTTAAAACAGGAGCCAAGGGTAATATTTTTCTTAGCAGATGAATGAGTGTCCTGGCTTTCTCTCTCGCTCGCTCTCCTGTAACAGGAAGCTATAGCAGTCCATCCTGGACTCGGGTCCACGCCTTCCTTGATACATTTACCAGACTGCAGTGTGTATGTGAGCGTCCACGCCTTTAAGAAAGCAAGAGCCCTGTATGGTCTTTTTTTGCCAGTACACATTAATTGCCACTTGTTGTCTCTCTAAGTTCACAGGTGTGCCCTTACTGGCACAAATGACATCTGACGGATTTAAAATGGCAGTTAGAAAAACTGAATTAACGTAAATCTTCTGTTTTCTTAGTCTACTGGATTTTATTATTTGTGGAACAGCAAGGAGGAAACTCTCCCCTAGACAGTTGTCTGAGGAATGTTCTGCCATGACCTTGAGTTGTATTGATAACAAATTGAAAATCAATCAGAGCTATAAGTGGACATAAGCAGAGCACTGTTCTCCCTCCTGGTCCCTGACAATAATGGACCGACAGAACCCCCTCAGGCAGACCCACCACTGTTCTCCCTCCTGGTCCCTGACAATAATGGACCGACAGAACCCCCTCAGGCAGACCCACCACTGTTCTCCCTCCTGGTCCCTGACAATAATGGACCGACAGAACCCCCTCAGGCAGACCCACCACTGTTCTCCCTCCTGGTCCCTGACAATAATGGACCGACAGAACCCCCTCAGGCAGACCCACCACTGTTCTCCCTCCTGGTCCCTGACAATAATGGACCGACAGAACCCCCTCAGGCAGACCCACCACTGTACTCTCTCCTGGTCCCTGACAATAATGGACCGACAGAACCCCCTCAGGCAGACCCACCACTGTACTCCCTCCTGGTCCCTGACAATAATGGACCGACAGAACCCCCTCAGGCAGACCCACCACTGTTTGACTGATTCTTCTCCCCTTCTAGCCAGTCTTTCTCAACTAAATATTTAAACATGGCATACTTAAGCAAAGGTTTATTTAACTAGATGTTTGAATTGCTGAGGTTTAAACCATTACAGGAGGCTCTGGAGAAAGTGGAGCACGACCCAGGTGATTGGCTAAAACAGGAGACGGTAATCACACACGTTGGCTGTGTTTAGATCACTGGGGAGTTGTACTCCCCTTCCTAGACCACAGACTTGTGTTCAATTTGGCGTCTTCTGTTCCTCTCTTCAAGCGGTATGCATTAGCAATATGTACAGTACTGTTGTTCTGCATAGCTGGCTGTGGTGTTGTAGAGTACATCTGAGGCTTTAGTAAACTGACAGAATGGGGCAATATCATGTATCAAGCTGCTGCTGTTGTTGCTCTGCTGTGGTCACCCTAATGAGGCTGATCATATCTATTATGAATGAAACATCTGGTCACTCCTCTCCTCTCTATATGGCAACTGTGGCGCTTGCAGGGAGAGGGGAGAGGGCTGAGGAGCTCCAAGGAGGAGAAGGTTCTGGAATAGAACTCTGCGGTTTTCCAGAACCATGCAGTCTGACTGAATTGGAGCAACCAGCCTTAGAGACTGCTGCCCTATGTACATAGTCATTGAACCCTGGTCACTTTAATAATGTTCACAGATGTTTTACCCACTTCATATGTATATACTGTATTCTAATCAAGGAGCTTAGTCATTAAACAGCCCTAGGATGTTTGGTGTGGGAGGATTAGACAGCAGGTTGTTCACTGAAGAGGCTGTTCCATTTTCTTACTTCACGTTGATGCAAAATCATTTCTCTCTCAATCGCTCATGTTTATCAGTTGACATTTCCCTTTGCATCTTCTACACATACCCTTTTCAGCCGGAGGCAAACGTGACCCAGTTATGTTTTGAATCTGAATCCACATGTAGGACTGGGAAAGCTGTACTGTACACTGAGGAACGTGCTCCACAGCCCCTGAGAGCCAGGCTGTCTGTGGCTTGAGATGGATGGCTTGATGGATGGGGCCCAAGCAACACGTTTCTTCACGCTGAAGAGCTCTTGTTGTAAGTGGGCCAGCAAGGGCTGAAATAGCCTGCCCCTCAAGAGCCTCTCCTCAAGGTCACTCCAGAGCCCAGGCCCCTTCCATGCATGGAGCAGGAGAACACACGCTCTCCCTGTGGCCTAATGACTTCCCCAGCCTGGCTATAGCAGGGCCACTAGACGGAAGGACGGACGGATTATAATTTCCGCCAAACTGGCTACTCGTTATTCCTTTCCCCCCCTTTTCCTCTCTAAAAAAATATATATATAATATAATAATCACTTATCTGCTGGGAGCATTATTGTAGAAGAAGCATTATTGTAGAAGTGCTCTTGAGCTGAGCTGAGTATCCATCCAGAGCCTTAGTCCCCCTTTGTACTTGGCTGAGCCTGCTGGAAGAGACTGGTAACGGTAGTAGCAGAGATTTGGGGAATTACTCCAACCCCCTAAACCATCTATCTGAGGCTGGAAACAAGGTTAGATTCAACTTCCTTTCCCGCAGACTATCTAACTGGCTTGTTGGTCGCAAATGATTTGATGCGAGCCCTGTCTCTAAAAATGTACGTGGTTGTCTCTGAGAAGTCATACCAGAAAATGACAATTCTGTGTCTCTCCTCAGTGATCAGCTATTGGGGTGAGACTTGGTAGCCTAGTGGTTAGAGCAGGAAGGGAAATTTCAGGCCTCGAGGGCCTGATTGTTGTCACAGTTTTTCCCCAGCTAACACACCTGACTCCAATAATCACCTAATCATGATCTTCAGTTTAGAATGCAAGTTGATTAATCAGCTGTGTTTGCTAGGGATAGAGAAAAATGTGACACCAAATGTGACACCAATCGAGGACTAGAGTTACCCACCCTTGGGTTAGAGCGTTGGGCAAGTAACCATAAGGTTGTTGGATTGAATCCCAGAGCTGATAAGGTAAAAATATGTTGTTCTGCCCCTGAGCAAGGCAGTTTACCCACTGTTCCTAGGGTGCCGAAGCCGTGCATGTCGATTATGGTAGCCCCCAACACCTCTCTGATACAGAGGGGTTGGGTTAAATGCGGAAGACACATTTCAGTTGAATGCCTTCAGTTGTACAACTGACTAGATATCCCCCTTTTCCTTAGCTGCTGTGTTGAGTCAGTGATAGTCATCATCAGCATTTTCCACGTGAAAGGAGAGAAGAGGATGGTGATGTTAAAACATTCAGTTGTGGGTCCATTTGGACCAACGCAAGCTTGGAAAAAATGCTGGTTTCTTATCCTGACAAATTTCATTTTCTATGTACTTCACTTCCTTCCTTGGTAAGGTTTAGATAATATTGGTTTATGATAACTCAAATCAAAGTGTTGGTTGTGTACACAGATTTGCAGATGTTATCCCACATGCAAGCAAAATGCTTGTTTCTAGCTCCAACAGTGCAGTAATACCTAGAAATATTTACTAACAAAAATATAAATGCAACATGTAAAGTGTTGGTCCCATGTCTCATGAACTGAAATAAAATATCCCAGTCACTGCATCTCAGTGCTTGAGGCGTCACTACAACCCCGAGTTCGATCCCAGGCTGTGTCACAGCTGGCTGTGACCGGGAGACCCATTAGGCACAATTGGCACTGCGTTGTCCAGGTTAGGGGAGGGTTTGGCCGGCCGAGATTTCCTTGTCCCATCGCGCTCTAGCAACTCCTTGTGGCGGCCCGGGCGCCTGCAAGCTGACGCATTGACACATTGGTGCGGCTGGCTTCTGGGTTAAGCAAGCAGTGTGTCAAGAAGCAGTATGGCTTGGCAGGGTTGTGTTTCGGAGGACGCATGGCTTTCGACCTTCGTCTCTCCCGAGTCCGTTGGTGGAGTTGCAGCGATGGGACAAGACTTGAACTACCAATTGGATATCACAAAATTGGGGGAGAAAAAAAGGGGTAAAAATGTCATTGAAAAAATAGGTATATCCACCAGAGCTGTTGCCAGATAATTTAATGTTCATTTTTCTACCATAAACCAACAATGTCGTTTTAGAGAATTTGGAAGTACGTCCAACAGGCCTCACAACCGCAGACCTCGTGTTACCACGCCAGCCCAGGACCACCACGCCAGCCCAAGACCTCCACATCAGGCATCGTCACCTGTCGGACCGTCTGAGACCAGCCACCCGGATAGCTGATGAAACTGTGGGTTTGCACAAATGAAGAATTTCTGCACAAACTGTCAGAAACCGTCTCAGGGAAGCTCATCTGCCTGCTCGTCATCCTCAGTAGTGTCTTGTCCTGACCGCAGTTCGATGTCGTGATCGACTTCACTGGGCAAATGCTCACCTTCCAGGGTGAGCATGTGGTGGAGGTGGAGTTATGGTATGGGCAGATATAAGCTATGGACAACGAACACAATTGCATTATATTGTTGGCAATTTGAATTCACAAGGATACTGTGACATGACCCTGAGGCCATTGACGTACCATTAATTTTCTCCATCACCACATGTTTCAGCATGAAATGCATGGCCCCATGTCGCAAGGATCTGGACACAATTCCTGGAAGCTGAAAATGTCCCAGTTCTTTCATGGCCTGCATACTCACCAGACATATCACCTATTGAGCATGTTTGGGATGCTCTGGATTTACATGTACGACATTGTGTTCCAGTTCTCGGCAATATCCAACTTCGCACAGCCATTGAAGAGGAGTGGGACCACATTTCACAGGACACAATCAACAGCCTGATCAACTCTATGCAAAGGAGTTGTGTCGCGCTGAGAAAGGCAACTGGTGGTCACACCAGATACTGACTTTTTTTATTAGATTTTTTTTATCCACACCCCTACCTTTTTCAAAAATTATTGTTATTATCTGTGACCAACAGATGCATATTTATATTCCCAGTCATGTGAAATACAGATTAGGGCCTAATTTATTTATTTATTTATATTGATTGACTTTTCTTATCCTAACTGCAACTCTGTACAATCTTTGAAATTGTTGCATGTTGCATTTTTATATTTTTGTTCAGTGTATATAAAGAAAATAAGAATACACACAATTCAGAAAGAAATACCAGCTAAGATCCTCTCAGGAAGTGTAACTATAAAACATATTTCAATTGGCTTGTTTAAACTATCGTTCATCCTCTTTGATCAGGACAAAGTCACTGATATGCTAATGCATGCTTTGGAAGGGAGTGAACCTGTTCTCCTTAACTAAAATGACCATCCAGAGGCACTAAAGGAAATATTTCCCATGGCATGTTCCCCAAGCTGGCCCCTATGTTTTTATTAGAGCAGTAAAGAAACTAGGCCCTGGATCAGTTTATTGGGGAAAGGCTAAAGCCCATATGAAGAGGCAACAGGCCCCAGACCAGTTGACCCACTCTGCGGCTGTGAAGTGGGGACGCTGTCACTTACAGTTCCTCATAAAAGCCTGTGGAAAGACCTTAAATACAGGGTGAGGGGTAATTGATACTCTTGTGTTTGTAAAGGGGTTGGGATTGTGTACTTGTATGTGGGGCTAAAGACTGGCAGCCAGGGAGAGGCACTCCGCCACGTGTGAAGGGGGAATCCAGGCCAGACATGCAGCATCGGGAGAGAAAGCTGTAGGCTGACTCCAGGAGGTAAAGGAGAACAGAAAGATGACTGCAACATCCCAAACCAAACTGAGAAAGTTGTCCAGAGCCACCAGCAGTTCTTAGCAGCTTCACAAACTGTCTCAACAAGTTCTGTTTAGTTTTTTTACTTTCCTTTTTCCTCTGCTAAAACACTGCCGAGGAGGCATTTGAGGAAAAATAAACACATCTTGATTTAATTACTAACTCCCCCTCATTATACTGTTTCCCCTTAGAAATTAACCATAAATCCGTTAAGCATATTTCACCAGAAATAAATCTATTTTTTGGGGTTTGGTCATCATTTTCCCTCTCTCGACCCATTCAATGCAAAACAAATAAGCAAATTAGCAGCAGTATTCGGACATTGTTAAACACCCCCAACACTAATTCTGGAAAGGAGCTTGGATAGCATTACTGCCTTAGAGCTATCGAAGTGTTTGTAAGATTACTTACATCTTGGCTATTTTGAGCCATCGTAATCTGGTTTGAGTCCACAAATAAACCGTTCAATACCAAATCACCTCTCCAAATGCGACAACTAATTGTGACTGACTTCACATAGTTAAATCAAGTATATATTTTGGTTTGTAACGGGATACACTGATTTCATTCTAAAAGTGGAACTATTTATTTTGGTCTCAAACATACCCTAGGACCCAGTCGTTACACTGATATGCTTATGCCTATATATAAATTTTTCTACATTGGCTTTCAAGTTGTTTTACTATGATGTGAATATATACTTTGGGGCGGCAAGTGGTTAGAGCGTTGGGCCAGTAACCGAAAGGTTGCTAGATCGAATCCCTGAGCTGACAAAGTAAAAATATGTTGTTCTGCCCCTGAACAAGGCACTGTTCTTAGGCCATCATTGTAAATATGAATTTGTTCTTAACTGACTTGCCTAGTTAAATAAAGATTAAATAATAAATAAAACATACTGAACAAAAATATAAACCCAATAATTGTCTAAGATTTGCTGAGTTACAGTTCATATAAGGAAATCGGTCAATTGAAATACATTCATTAGGCCCTGATTGATGGATTTCACATGACTGGGAAGGCTGGAGCCATGGGTGGGCCTGGGAGGGCATAGGCCCACACTCTTGGGAGCCAGTCCCACCCAATGGGGCGCAAGGCCCAGCCAAGCAGAATGTGTTTTTCCCCACAAAAAGGGATTTATTACAGACAGAAATAAACCTCGGCACCCTGGCCCCCCCTCCGCACAGAAGATGCAGAAGCTGGATGTGGAGGTCCTGGGCTGGCGTGGTTACACGTGATCTGCGGTTGTGAGGCCGGTTGGACGTACTGACCAATTCTCTAACACAACATTGGAGGTGGCTTGTGGTAGAGAAATGAACATGGAATTATCTGGCAACAGCTCAGGTGGATACTCCTGCAGTTATCATGATTGATGATTGGCTGAGAAATTGATGATAAAATTATTGGGGAGGCTGTCTTGTTAAGACTTCAGTGCAGCTTTTGACATTATTGATCAGTCTGCTTCTGAAAAAATGTATGTGTTATGGTTTTACACCCCATACTAAAATGCTACTTGTCTAACAAAACACATAGGGGTGTTCTTTAATGGAAGCTTCTCAAATATAATCCAGTTATAATCAGGAATTCCCCAGGGTAGCTGTTTAGGCCCCTTGCTTTTTTCAATTTTTACTAACGACATGCCACTGACTTTGATTAAAGCCATAGTGTCTATGTATGCGGATGACTCAACACTATACACGTCAGCTACCACAGCGACTGAAATGACTGCAACACTCAATCGGCTGCAGTTAGTTTGAGTGGGTAGCGAGGAGTAAGTTAGCCCTAAATATTTCTAAACCAAAAAGCATTGTACATGGAACAAAACACTCACTAAACCCTAAACCTCAACTAATTCTTGTAATAGATAATCTGGAAATTGAGCAAACTGACTAAACTGCTTGGAGTAACCTTAGATTGTAAACTGTCATGGTCAGAACATATTAATGCAGTAGTAGCTAAGATGGGGAGAAGTCTGTCTATAATAAAGCGATGCTCTGCCTTAACAACACTATCAACAAGGCAGGTCCTACAGGCCCTAGTTTTGTCGCACCTTGACTACAGTTCAGTTGTGTGGTCAGGTGACACAAAAAAAAGGACTTAGGAAAATTGCATTTGGCTCAGAACAGGGCAGCATGGCTGGCCCTCGGATGTACACAGAGAGCTAATATTAATAATATGCATGTCAATCTCTCCTGGCTGAAAGTGGAGGAGAGACTGACTTCATCACTACTTTTATTTATGAGAGGTATTGACATGTTGAATGCACAGAGCTGTCTGTCTAAACTACTGGCACACAGCTCGGACACCCATGCATACCCCACAATAAATGCCACAATAGATCTCTTCACAGTCCCAAACAGACTATGGGAGGCACACATTACTACATAGAGCCATGACTTCATGGAACTCTATTCCACATCAAGTAACTGACACAAGCAGTAAAATTAGATTTTAAATAACGATAAAAAAACACCTTATGGAACAGCAGGAACTGTGAAGCAACACAAACATTGGCACAGACACATGCATACACACACACACACACACACACACACGATAGTATAAGCACTATACATACACATGGATTTAGCACTGTAGATCTGTGGTAGTGGTGCAGTATGGGCCTGAGGGCACACAGTGTGTTGTGAAATCGGTGAATGTATTGTAATGTTTTTAAAATTGTATAAACTGCCTCACTTTTGCTGGACTCCAGGAAGAGTAGGTTCTGCTCTGGCATTTTTAGTGTCCTTTTATTGTTCCCGGCACAAGGTGCACCTGTGTAATGATCATGCTGTTTAATAATCTTCTTGACATGCCGCACCTGTCAGGTGGATGGATTATATTGACAAAATCTAAAATGCTCACTAACAGGGATCAAAACAAATTTGTGCATAAAATTAGAGAGAAATACACTTTTTGTGCATATGAAACATTTCTGGGATCTTTTCGGTGTAGATTGGAAGTACAGTCAATTATGAACAGTTTTGTCCCAACTATGTTCCAATAGCCTTGTGTTCAAAAACGTTCTTGCCTCTCACATTTCCTTCCTGTTCATTGATGTGGATGAGGTGAAAGGTGAAGCTATTGTTCACCTCTGTGGTCCTGCAGAAAGTAGTCAATGACAGGGAGCTATTTCAGAGGCCTAGTAACAATGTTTTTTATATATATATATGTATCTGTTGATAAACTGCTTATAAGCATTTGATAACCAAGCAGTATGTAAAATGACCTCTTAGACTACAGTGTATTGTGAAATAAAGGCAGTTTGATTACCTTATTCCAGTCCACACTAGTATTCTGTAGACCATAGGCTATGACCCTTCTCCTCCATTATATTGGTATATGTTATGCATTTTGTTTAGTGGCTTATACCTCCAATACCCCACAGTCTATTCATGTTCTCCCTCTCTCTCAGCTGATTGCCAGGGGGCAGTTGATTTGGGGAAATGGTTTAATTTGCATGCAAATGATTCCAAAACACCAGTCATTCACACCGCTAATTATGCCAACGTTGGGACGGTGACTTTCTGACATCACGGTTGGTCATTGGCAGTCGGGAGGTGAGGCGGTGGTGGTGCAGCCAGGCACTTATTCAGCCAGGCAGTCAGGCTAGTAAGTCGCTGCTCAGCGCTCCGTATGGTTACGCACTAAAAGTCCCTGTGGAGCATTTTTTTACTTTCTAGTTTTCTGTTGCTACCTCCGAAAGGATTGTTTTGGATTTGTTCGGAACGTACACCTTTTAAGCTATTGTATTATCTCAACGTAGGTGGACTAACTGTAGGGGTATTTGTGTTCAACCACTTATTGTTTGTTTTTTTCTACACGTATAGCGTTACTTCCAAGAATCCGTGCGCTTTTCGGATGTGTTTGCGGAGCAGCTTGACTAAAATACTCGCGGAGCGAGGGGGACAATAGTCTAGAAACATATTGCGGCTTCGCACGGACCGGAGAGGGAGAGCGCAGGATTCGTAAAACTGTGACGCATGAATAGTAGGCTAGCCTAGACTATGAAAAGGCTTGCAATGATGAAAGTGTGTTTGAAAACTAACATCACCGGAAGCAGAGCCATGCTCTCCCTCTCACCTACTTTGTAATAAGGTAAGCAAAGCCTATAATCTACCCTTTGCTCCATTATTTTGTATCAAGCTGTTATTGCGCAGTTGACAAGGCTATTTTTGCGCCCTGTTGTGTCCCAACCTTCACGACACTATCTATTTCTGTTTGTAAATTGTGGTTTTGTTCTGTGATTCTGCCCTCATGTACATTTTACCAGTAAGCCTATGCTCTCGTGAGTCTTCTCAAGTACCCCCCGTGGATAGGCAAAGTACCCGCAGGGGTCCTAGTTTCCCCGGTTGGGAACCACTGGTTTAGTTTACGAGGAAGAAATAACAAAACTGCCAGCCTGGGTGAACTGTTAATGCGGTTGAAAGGGTTTGATATTTTCTCACCGCAAGATAGGCTACACTGTAGAACACAGCGGCCAACAAATGTAGCCTATGTGTCTCTCTTGGTGTGCTCGATTTAAACAAAAATCATATCTACATCAGTGGGCTATGAGTTTAAATGTATTTGACAATTAAGCGTTCATGGTTTAGAAGTAGGCTAAATGTTACCATTGCTAGTGCTACTACTTAGGAACGTATCATTCTTTAATTAAAAAAAAAAGGTGTGTTCTCGCACGCAATAGTATAAATAGTCTAACTATCTTCACCTCTCATTCATAGGCTATCCTCTGTAATGGGTGTGTTACCTCTTCTCTTCGTGGTGCGTGGTCAAGCTAACCAGAGCCTTTCAGTGGGATTAGATTCTGTTGTGTTGCCTCTAATGATCTGGCACTGGCCGGACGCGGGATTGATCGAGTCAGGATAGGTCATTTTGGATTAGCATATGAACGGATTTACTGGGGAATAATGAATAAATTGACACTCCAGCAGCTGGATACGAGTCCAGGGGTAATGGAAATATCAGGCTGTATTGCTCTGAAACATCTAGACTACCGGTTGTCTCAATTCATAGGCAACCAACCATCTGTCTTGGTTAAAAAAATACCTTTTGGATACCATCCATTTTCAACACCAGACATTTTTTAATTCAGTCCATTAGGCTACATTTAGACTAGTTGTGTTTGTCAGCTTTTCAAACTTGCTGATCATTTTACAGATGGGTTCCCCAATGACAGTTTGACAGTCTGTCATGAGAGAACCATAGTTACGGTTCCATATGAGAACTGAAGTCTCAGGAGTCTGAAAAAACCTGCCCCCTCTTTGACTTGCCATGCATATGTAGCAGTTACCGAACAAGTAAACACATATGAATAATTAATAGGATCTTCTGGTATGAAGCTGCTGTAGCTGAAAAGCATCATGCTCAGTTAGATGTTACATAACTCGAATCCTTGCTCACTTCCTGCACTTCCCACTCTAAATCTGCACAAATCACAGAGGCAGTGTAGAGAGATGACTGCCCCCCCCCCCCCCCTCCCCCCATTGCGTCAGGTGGTCGCAGGGCTAATCTCCATTAGATGGAACATATTGGATCAGTCACCAGTAATTAGCTGCTAATAACAAATGCCTTTGAGTTTGATTCCTCTTCAGAATGTTGTGCAGTTCAGTGATTTAAAGCTGAACATGCATGCTTCAATAAATGACCAAATTAGGCCAAACAAAGAGTAAATACTTTGTTACTGTTTCCTTTGACACAGTACCATTGCATGTTCAAGGGTTTTCAGGAATGTAATCTTAATAGCGCTGAATGGAAATGTTCATCTGATCTCAGAGAACAAAAGGCAGTTAAAAAAGAAAGAATATGTCCTCTTTTCCATGCAAAACAAAAGGAGCAGAGACATTTTTCTGCTGCCTACCTCCAGCTGTTCCTCGAAACCTCTCCTCTGGGCTGCCATTTAAACATGGTGTCTAATCTGTCCGTAATGATGCCATGAAAAGCACCATTGGCTCTCTGGGAGCTACTCCAGAATGAGTCTGGGATAGGGTTCTTTTCAAATACCACATCAAGCCCTCTCAACTCCATGGCTGTTTTTCAGGAAGACGAGGGTTGTGGATGTGTTAGACACTTTAGAGGAGGTGTTTACGAACCTGAATGACAATTTACCCTATGGCAGATGTACCTGTTAAAGTTGGGTTAAATGAATGGCGCCATCGCTCAACCCAACCTGTTGAGTATTCCCTCAACTGGCAGAGGATTTGTACCAGTACCTCAGAGGATTTGTACTAGTCCGTAGGTGGTTAACTTCTTGTACTAGTCCGTAGGTGGTTAACTTCTTGATGCACCCACCCTGTTAGCGGGATCATTTTCATCAACATCCGCTGAATTGCAGGGCGCCAAATTCAAATTAAATTACTACAAATACTGAATTTTCATGAAATCACAAGTGCAATATAGCAAAACACAGTTTAGCTTGTTGTTAATCCACCTGGCATGTCAGATTTCAATACAGCTTTTTGGCGAAAGCATAACAAGCGTTTATGTAAGAACATCTCTCTCAGTAGACCAAAATATTACAAACAGTAGCAGCCAAGTAGATTGGTCACGAAAGTCAGAAAAACAATAGATTAAATCGCTTACCTTTGATGATCTTCAGCTGTTTGCACTCACGAGACTCCCAGTTACACAATAAATGTTCCTTTTGTTCCATAAAGATTATTTTTATATCCAAAATACCTCCATTTGGTTGGCGCGTTTTATGTTTAGAAATCCACAGGCTCGAGCGGTCATGACGGAGCAGACAAATTCCAAATAGTGTCCGTAAAGTTTGTAGAAACATGTCAAATGTTTTTTATAATCAATCCACGGTTTGTTTTTACAATATATAATCGATAGTATTTCAACCGGAACTGTAGCTTCTTCAATAGGAGAGAGAGAGAGAGAGAGAGAGAAAATGTCTGCTCCAAACTGTTGCGCATGCAAAACGCTGCTGGCACCCAGCCATACAATGACGCAATGTGATCTTTCTCGCTCATTTTTCAAAATAAACGCCTGAAACTATGTCTAAAGACTGTTCACAACATGTGGAAGCCATAGGAAAGGGAATCTGGTTGATATCCCTTTAAATGGAGCGAAGGCAGGCAATGGAACAGAGAGCTTTCAGGAAAAACAGCACTTCTGGGTTGGAATTTCCTCAGGTTTTTGCCTGCAATATCAGTTCAGTTATACTCACAGACAATATTTTGACAGTTTTGGAAACTTTAGAGTTTTCTATCCTAATCTGACAATTATATGCATATTCTAGATTCTGGGCCTGAGAAATAGGCCGTTTCATTTGGGTATGTTTTTCATCCAAACATCAAAATACTGCCCCCTACACTCAACAGGTTAAGAAATCCAGAGGGGTGCATAAATAATGCTTAATAAAATACAGTATGTATCTCTAGTCTAGTTAGAACTTGTGTGTTGGTCAGTCTAGTTTCTTGGGCATTGGTTTCACCAGTGGATTGAGCCTGTGCGGTTGGTGTGTCTACTGACTGTGCAGTGTGTCAGAGTGTAGCTGTTTAACTTGGCTGTTGCCGGGGAGATGTGGAGGAGAGATGCGATGATTAACACTGCGGTGGTGAATGATTGTCTGCTTACATCCGTCTAAGGGATTATTGTCCTCTCGGATACCTTCTAGTCCATAAAGGGTTCCTGCTGTACTCTGGCCATGGAAGGCTTTATCTGCCCCAGGAGAGGAAAGGCTAGTCATGTTTAAAGGGGAAACCGTCTACTTCATTTACTTCGTTCTCCTCCCTTCGTGGCGGCGTTGGTGATGCACTTGCATTACCAGAGTACTCCATTCCCCCTAATTGAAGTCGTGTAGATGACTAGTGTAACATGGGATAGTGTTTCAGGCTGGAAATCCCAGTCATGTGCAGCATGTTGTAAATCAGAGGCTTAGGCCCTGGGCATATCTCTGCCAATTCTGAAGCAGGGAGATCAGATGTTTGGGAGGTGAATCACTGGACGATGGCCTCCATCTGGAGAGAGACTCATGGGTCTCACGGGACTCCAGCCCTCCTGCTCACATGCCCAGCTCAAAGACAAGGAGAACCATTGGCTTGGTGTTTTGTAAGGCCTCTGTCTGTATCATTTTAAAACAGAGACACTACTCTAACCAGGAATGCAGTGTGAAACACTCTCCTCAGGCCCAATGTACTCCTCCAGGCTATATTTAAACCCCTATCGCTAAGCCTGCTCGCCACCAAAAAGGCAGAAGGAATCCGCTAGCATCAAGAGGAGTGGGAGATGTGTGTGTGTGTGTGTGTGTGTGTGGCATATTTATTAACATTTTTTCTTCTTTCTTTTGGCGTGGTTTCCTGAATCATCTCTCCTGTGTTCTAACGTACATTCGGTGTGTGTGTGTGTGTGTGTCTGAGTACGTGTGTTTGTCTCCTGTTAATCACACATCCATTAGTAATGATGGGGACTGCTGTATTGTAATGAGAGGACTCTGCATGCTTTAGCCCCAGGCTAGGTGTCCTACCTCTGGGATGGGCTGTTTAATGATCTATTCTCCTCCACTGTACGGATGGACTGGTTGTCAGAGAGCTGGCGACTTAGTCTGCAAGGCCTGGCTCCATGTACTACTTACCACTGCCATCAGTATTCATAGATTAGATATCTTGGCATTTCAGTATATGTTGCTTTAATATTCATGGAGACTGCTCTCTGAAGCCAATCGCCTCCAGGAGCTCAGGTAGATTGCCCTTGCCAAAGGATATTGAAGAAGCAGATATCTGCCTTTTAGACTAGATCCCAGACATGCATCACTAGTTTAACTATTTTTAACATGTCAAAGTTTTCCCACTAACATAATTGGGGAATCCATCTTTACAAAACCATATATCATTTTTTTTGTTCTCAATAGTAATCAGCCTCCTCTCTATTTCACTTCATAATGCTCATTTAAATAACTAGTTAATAACAACCCGTTGCAGATGCAAATGTTTAGGTTGCTGTTTATAAAGGCAGAGACACTCTTTGGGTGGTGAGGCTATATCAGGTGGTGTATCTAGCTAACTACACTGTTCCCAGTAAGAGCCTCTTTCTTTTTTCCGTCAAAGAGGCCTTAAGCCCCTGTTCCTCTGTCCCTGTGCTGCCCACCAGGCGTCTGGCTGGATTATGGGTTTGGCTGCCTGAGGGGCAGCAGAGGTTAGTGGATATGACCTGCAGGCTAACCCAATGTCTGCTGGTTACAGGGTCTGCTGCCCTAACAGAGGGCTTTCACCATGTGTATTTGTGTCTGGGTGTTCACAACTTCAGTTTGTTCTGTTTTTAGGGGGGGGGGGGGGGGCACAAGTCACATATACTATGCTTAGATTGAAAAGAACAAACATAAAAACGAAAAAGCCACACTCTAACAAACATTAGCTATTGTTCTTCTGTATGCAAACAAAACGGATACCTTGTGTGGGTTGTTAACCCGTTATCTGGTTCTTGATTAATGTGAACAGAGTTTTATCCTGTCTGGGCATCTGAGACAGTTTGAAGGTAACCTTGTAAAGACAGGAGGAGAAATGTGTATTTACAGTACTGCTTTCCATCACTGTCAGTTGCTCGGCGAATCATTTCCTTAACCGGTTTGTCATTATGTCCTCACTGGCGTTACCTAGAGAATTGTGGGAGCTAGAATGTCTCTGAGATCTTTCTTGCTCGGTGAGACGCGCGGCAGGAAGCCTTGACATTTGAACCCTGGCCCTTGAACTATTGTGGAGTTTAAATTTCACATGCTTCGTTGCTTTGCAATAGAAAACCCTCAAAACAAAGAAAGACATTGGAAGAGTTCTGAACTCAACCCACATTTTGCCGTACGTACAAGACATATGTCCTGGTTAAACAGTGTTTAATATCACTATTTACTTTGACATGTGTCCACTCTAAGCTTTGCCTATGGATGGATAACTGTTGATCACTTTTATCTTCCCTGAAGAAAGATCTGTGTCTACTGTAAGCTTTTCTAACTCGTCTCTGCCCTCTGCTCTCTGTCCCCGTGTCCTGTAGGAAGATCTGTGTCTACTGTAAGCTTTTCTAACTCGTCGCTGCCCTCTGCTCTCTGTCCCCGTGTCCTGTAGGAAGATCTGTGTCCATTGTAAGTGCAGGCTTGAGGAGCATGTGATGACAGCTGTGCCTCTAGAGATGGAGAAGACCGTCACTAAGCTGATGTATGACTTCCAGAGGAACTCCACCTCAGACGACGACTCAGGCTGCGCGCTGGAGGAGTATGCCTGGGTGCCCCCGGGGCTCAAACCTGAACAGGTATGAAAGATGGACACGCACACCGGGGAGTAGGGTTTGATTTCCCTCTGTGTTGGATCAAAGATTTATTCACCGTCTTATGTTGCGTGTTTGGTGTTCAAGTAAGACGATTTGGTTTACAAGGATTATGTGACGCCGGGGTTTGAATTAATATCTAATTCCTTCTGCTTGCAAACTGTTTACTCGTGGTTTCAGAAGCCCGTTGTTGACTTTGCTAGGCTGGGATATGCAGAAACACATGACATGGCCTGTGAGCATCCAAGAAACCATCTTCACAAGGCCCTTGTGTACCGAAGGTGTGCGTGTGTGGGAGTTTTTTTATTTTATTAGACAATGAAACCTTTATACATATGAGTTTCATTTTCTTGATGAACTGTTAGCAAGCCTTATTGCCTGTGCAATGGGGTGGTCAATACACTGTTAACTCATCCCCCATTTCAGTCGCGCAAGGCTGAGCACAGCCATTTTTCATCCCCAAGGGCCACGTGACCTCCAGTCAATTAAGCTCCACTTTAAAAGCAGCAGAACACCGGCCTGCCAAACTGGAGACTGGAGAGGATAGACTGACGGATGGCTTTCCAAAGCAGTAGGGCAGTGAGACTGGGAATGTTACCGTTAAAGGAGAGGCTTTGCATTGAGGAAATAGGCTATAGTTTGTAGGATTTACTGCTGGTTGCATACTTATGTACATTGGATTTCCACATATACAGTAAAGCTCTTCCAAACCTGACGTACAAGTCAGTCATAGAAATGTGTTTTTTGACCCTGCACGGTGGGGGGAGGATACCCATTGAGGTACTTTTCAACGCCCTGCCCAGCCACAGAGGGAGATGGTGAATACCACCAGTTAATCTGTAGAATCTGAGCTCCATCCAGGTGTAGGTTTCTCCTCAGGGACACAGTCCCACTGCTCCATCAGGAGGAGCCTGCTATTCAGTCTCAACTGGTGTCAAGTCACCATTCTGTAACTACATATTTTAGCAGTCCACAAAGACTGTGGGAATAACTAAACATGATTTCCCCTTGCTCTGTAATGAATGTCTGGATTTGTGCAGTAACAAAATGGTATTAGCAATGTGAAACAGAATTTCAGCTGCATTCCAGCCACAATAATCATGCTTTTGTTATCTCTGAAACCAGGTATCAGAGTTTATTGGTTTTTAATTCAAAGGGAACTGAGTTTCCTGAACATTGCTTTTACTCATTTTTAATAGGACTGCCATTATTGACTGTTCTGGTCTCAGGAAGGCCCAGCCAATATGCTCTCTCTCGCTCTCTCGATGTCAGAGCTAATAAAATGTCAGGAAGTTGCCAGGATACGGGAAGCTGAGACCAAATATGTTACTAAAGCAGCCATTACTGATGTCTCTGCTGTTGAAGAGGCAGATCACGGAGTGTCACAAGAGATAGGGAAGAATCTGCTTTTGTCATCCAAGAGGATCTGGTACAAATCTTAAAGCTTTTATTATTTCATGCTTTTGTAGATGTAAAGATAACCTTTACACTTACATTGAAGGAAATGGCAGTCTGTTACTATTTATTGTACTTTGGAATGGCAGTCCTCCCTTCTTGTCCATGTGTGGCAGGCTGTTGCCATGGTGTTTTTGTTAGTGTGATATGTCCAATAAACACTCACTGTTGCTTGTTATAGTGTGTCAGGATTGGTCTTTGGTTGTGTCCTAGATGCTGTCAGTCTCTCCCGTGAACGGAGATGAAAAACAGCTGTGGGGGAGGTTGGTTTCTAACATAAACCCTGCTATTAGATTTATCCTTTAAAAGCTGTATATTCTCTGTATAATTAGAGAGAAGATTCAATCTGAGGCCATTTACACTGAACAAAAATATACATGCAAGCTGTAAAGTGTTTCATGAACTGAAATAAAAGATCCCAGAAATGTTCCATATGCACAAAAAGCTTATTTCTCTCTGATTTTGTGCACTCATTTGTTTACATCCTTGTTAGTGAGACATTTCTCCTTTACCAATTTCTCCTTTACCATCCACCTGACAGGTGTGGCATATCAAGAAGCGGAATAAACAGCATGATCATTACACAGGTGCACCTTGTGTTGGGGACAATAAAAGGCCACTCTAATATGTGCAGTTTTGTCACAAAACACAATGTCACAGATGTCTAAAGTTTTTAGGGAGGGTGCAGGAATGTCTTCCAGAGCTTTTGCTAGAGAATGGAATGTTAATTTCTCAACTATAAGCTGCCTATAACATCGTTTTAGAGAATTTGGCTCTACTTCCAACCGGCCTCACAACTGCAGACCACGTGTATCCACGCCAGCCCAGGACCTCCACATCCAGCTATTTCACCTGTGGGATCATCTGGGAACAGCTACCCGGAGAGCGGATGAATCTCTGGGTTTGCAAAACCGAAGAATATCTGAAACTGTCTCATGGAAGCTCATCTGTGTGCTCGTCATCCTCAGCAGGGTCTTGACCTGACTGCAGTTTGGTTTTGTAACCAACTTCAGTGGCCAATGGCACGCTGAAGAAGTGTGCTCTTCGTGGATGAATCCCGGTTTCTACTGTACCGGGCAGATGGACACGAACACAATTGCTTTTCATCGATGGCAATTTGAAGGAGCGCAATTTGAATGCACTGAGATTCTGAGGCCCATTGCTGTGCTATTCATCCGCCGCCATCGCCTCATGTTTCAGCGTGATAATGCACGGCCCCATGTCGCAAGGATCTGTACACAATTCCTGGAAGCTAAAAATGTTCCAGTTCTTCCATGGCCTGCATACTCACCAGACATGTCACCCATTGAGCATGTTTGGGATGCTCTGGATCGCCGTGTACGACCGCGTCTTCCAGTCCCCCCCCCCCCCCCCCCCAATTTCCATCAACTTCGCACAGCCATCGAAGAGTAGTGGGACATCATTCCACAGGTCACAATCAACAGCCTGATCAACTCTATGCGAAGGAGATGTGTCATGCTGCTTAAGGCAAATGGTGGTCACACCAGATACTGACTAATGAATTTATTTAAATTGACTGATTTACTTATATGGACTGTAACTCAATAAAATCTTTGAAATTGTTGCATGTTGCCTTTTATATTTTTGTTCAGTGTAGTTTCTATGGCCCTAATTATGATTATTATTATTCCAATCTGCTCATCCTTACTGGCTCTGGGGGGTGCGAGACCGTTTCTCAGTACACCTCGTGTTATTTCCAAGAATCACAGATTTGCTGTCATAGAACATGTTGCAGAGTGTTTTGGATGTCAGAGGCTTTCAATATCTATATATTTGTTATTATTTTGTTGCAGTGAATAAATGCAGAAGGCGTCTTCATTATTCAGGGATATCCATACAGTTTTGGTGCCAGGCCCTTGGTACCTCACCCAAGGACAAAGCTGACAGGTTCCAGTCCAAAGATCCATTCATTAGATAGATGGGCCATTAAAATTGGCTACCTGTGGCCCTGTGGTCAGCACATATTAATTGCCTCTCCTGTACTTCTGGCGCTCTAATCTCTTCGTCCCTCTCTCTCTTTCCGTCTTCTGGCGCTCGATGCTCCTGAAATCACGGCCATTGATGAACACTGGCCCCGATTTTCTGCTTTCCCCCCCTGTGTAACTCTGAAAGACTAATACATTTCACCAAGATGACATTCATTGTTGGCCGGCATAATGTGAAGAATGTAGCAGTCATTTTGAATAGCGAGATGAGCGTTACGCCTCTGTCTGACACACACACACGGGTCATTACTGTAATTTACTGTATGTGTATGTTCCTGTGGAAGGAGTTTCAAGTGGTAGTAACCACTTTTTGGTTACTAAATGATTCCATATGTGTTATTTCATAGAGTTGATGTCTTCACTATTATTCTACAGTGTAGAAAATAATAAAAATAAAGAAAAACCCTTGAATGAGTAGGTGTGTCCAAACTTTTGACATTTTCTTCCAATACTCATATAGCCTATAGGATTCCAATAAATGTTAATTTGCCACTTATGGGCCAATCTCAATACCATGTCACTAGTGGTAGTGGCCTGACCAGCCCTGGTTTCTCTCCCGTCAGGTTCATCACTACTACAGCTCCCTGCCCGAGGACAAGGTTCCCTATGTGAACAGCCCAGGAGAGAAGCACCGCATCAAACAACTCCTCCATCAGCTGCCCCCACACGACAATGAGGTAGGACCCTTATCCCTCCTCCCGTCTGCCTCCCGGGCACACAGATATTGGGGAAGGGGGCATTTGTCACCGTGACATCTTAACTCTCTAGTGTCTCTAACTCTGGATCATTTGTGTTTGTCTCTGCAGCCCTTTTATTGCATTTGAATAATCTGTGTGTTTTCCAGGTGCGTTACTGTAACACTTTGGACGATGAAGAGAAGAGGGAGCTCAAACTCTTCAGTAACCAACGGAAACGGGAGAATCTGGGCCGCGGCAATGTGAGACCATTTCCCGTGACGATGACGGGAGCGATCTGTGAGCAGGTACGGTAACTCTGGTGGGAATGGGACTGGTTCACTCACAGGCGCTCACACGAGAAGGGCAGAGGTAGGACAGACACATGGTAGAGGTTATACAGGGCCATAGTTGGGTGGATATGATAGAAATACGCGTATAGTCATCTCTCACACGAAAAAAACACATTACAAAAGTGATCAAAGAAAATACTGTATAGGCGAAGGACTCGCCTGTCTTTTGTGGTAGAATCTGACAGTACCCATCGACATTTCTGTCTTTTATTGTGATTCACCCCGTGAAGAGCTCAGCTGACATTTTAAAAGAAGCTGATAAAAATGGAGCGTCACATTCAAGTCATGACCCAGCCTCTCAACTGTGGTAGATCTGCCTGTCTGTGTTTTCCCCATCTCTCCCAGTAGCTTGGCCAGAACAAATGTCACACTGACACACTGATGGCTTATAGGATCCTTGATGCTGTGTTTTTGATCCGAACTCTTCACCTTATGTTATACTGTGCCTTGGAACGTACCTTCCAGATTTGATCTCCTGAAGGTACATAGCAGTCTAGATAAACAAATCTTGATGTTCCTTTAGTCTACACCACATAGTTTTCATTCAGAAAAACACTCAGCCCCTAGTCATTCTCTTACTGACCTGAGGCAAGTTCTGCAGTCCTCTGTTATGCTTATGCCCGGTTTGTATCCATGTTTTACTCACTGTGTTTCTTGCTAAGCAGACAACCACAGGAATGAGTGTGTAAGGAAGCAGATTATTCTAAGGGTGTGTATTGATTGAATTCCCTCCCCTGGCTGACCTCTATGCGTAACAGGTCTGTGTGCCAGTTAGATCATCTGATTCTCTTCTCTCCCTTTCTGTCTCTGTCCCACCCCTCTAAATGTCCCTCTGTCTCCTTCACACTCTACCCCTCCTTTCTCCCCTCCCTACCATCTCTCAATGTCTCGCCCCCTCACTCGCACTCCCTGTACCTTTCTCCTCTTCAAATCTTCCTCTCCCTGCTTCCTTTTTTCACTCCTCTACCATCTCTCTCTCTCTCTCCTCTACCATCTCTCTCTCTCTCTCCTCTACCATCTATCTCTCTCTCTCCTCTACCATCTATCTCTCTCTCTCCTCTACCATCTATCTCTCTCTCTCCTCTACCATCTCTCTCTCTCTCTCTCCTCTACCATCTCTCTCTCTCTCCTCTACCATCTCTCTCTCTCCTCTACCATCTCTCTCTCTCTCTCCTCTACCATCTCTCTCTCTCTCTCCTCTACCATCTCTCTCTCTCTCTCTCCTCTACCCTCTCTCTCTCTCTCTCCTCTACCCTCTCTCTCTCTCTCTCCTCTACCCTCTCTCTCTCTCTCTCCTCTACCCTCTCTCTCTCTCTCTCCTCTACCCTCTCTCTCCTCTACCATCTCTCTCTCTCTCTCCTCTACCATCTCTCTCTCTCCTCTACCATCTCTCTCTCTCTCTCCTCTACCATCTCTCTCTCTCTCTCCTCTACCATCTCTCTCTCTCTCTCTCCTCTACCCTCTCTCTCTCTCTCTCCTCTACCCTCTCTCTCTCTCTCTCCTCTACCCTCTCTCTCTCTCTCTCCTCTACCCTCTCTCTCTCTCTCTCCTCTACCCTCTCTCTCTCTCTCTCTCTCCTCTACCCTCTCTCTCTCCTCTACCCTCTCTCTCTCCTCTACCCTCTCTCTCTCTCTCCTCTACCCTCTCTCTCTCTCTCTCTCTCCTCTACCCTCTCTCTCTCTCCTCTACCATCTATCTCTCTCTCTCTCCTCTACCCTCTCTCTGTCTCTACCAGTGTGGAGGGCAGATAAACGGAGGTGACATTGCAGTGTTTGCGTCGCGGGCGGGCCACGGCGTGTGTTGGCACCCTGGCTGCTTCGTGTGCAGCATGTGTGACGAGCTGCTGGTGGACCTCATCTACTTCTACCAGGAAGGGAAGATCTACTGTGGTCGGCACCACGCAGAGAGACTCAAACCACGCTGCTCTGCCTGCGACGAGGTAGGAGCAGACCCTGCTAAACACACACACAAATCACATTGTATTGGTCACATGCGCTGAATACAACGGGTGTAGACATAACAGTGAAATGTTTACTTATGAGCCCATTCCAAAAAGTGCAGACTTAAAAAGTAAGACAAATATTTGCTAAATAAAAAAAATCTATAGTAACACAATAAAAACAACAACAACGATGCTATATATAAACTCAGCAAAAAAAGAAACGTCCCTTTTCAGAACCCTGTCTTTCAAACATAATTCGTTAAAATCCAAATACCTTCACATATCTTCTTTGTAAAGGGTTTAAACACTGTTTCCCATGCTTGTTCAATTAACCATAAACAATTTGACCTGTGGAACGGTCGTTAAGACACTAACAGCTTACAGACAGTATGCAATTAATGTCACAGTTATGACAA
Source organism: Oncorhynchus mykiss (assembly GCF_057628025.1). NCBI lineage: Eukaryota > Metazoa > Chordata > Actinopteri > Salmoniformes > Salmonidae > Oncorhynchus > Oncorhynchus mykiss. The sequence goes on from NC_143028.1 coordinate 45,463,136, forward strand.
CTTAGGACACTAAAGAGGCCTTTCTACTGACTCTGAAAAACACCAAAAGAAAGATGCCCAGGGTCCCTGCTCATCTGCGTGAATGTGCCTTAGGCATGCTGCAAGGAGGCATGAGGACTGCAGATGTGGCCAGGGCAATAAATTGCAACGTCAGTACTGTGAGACGTCTAAGACAGTGCTACAGGGAGACAGGACGGACAGCTGATCGTCCTCCCAGTGGCAGACCACGTGTAACAACACCTGCACAGGATCGGCACATCCGAGCATCACACCTACGGGACAGGTACTGGATGGCAACAACAACTGCCCGAGTTACACCAGGAACGCACATTCCCTCCATCAGTGCTCAGGCTGTACGCAATAGGCTGAGAGAGGCTTGACTGAGGACTTGTAGGCCTGTTGTAAGGCAGGTCCTCACTAGACATCACTGGCAACAACGTCGCCTATGGGCAAAAACTCACCGTCGCTGGACCAGACAGGACTGGCAAAAAGTGCTCTTCGCTGACGAGCTGTGGTTTTGTCTCACCATGGGGGATGGTCGGATTTGCGTTTATCGTCGAAGGAATGAGCGTTACACCGAGATCGGGATTGATTTGGATGTGGAGGGTCCGTCATGGTCTGGGGCGGTGTGTCACAGCATCATCGGACTGAGCTTGTTGTCATTGCATGCAATCTCAACGCTGTGCGTCACAGGGAAGACATTTTCCTCCCTCATGTGGTACCCTTCCTGCAGGCTCATCCTGACATGACCCTCCAGCATGTCAATGCCACCAGTCACACTGCTTGTTCTGTGTGTGATTTCCTGCTAGACAGGAATGTCAGTGTTCTGCCATGGCCAGCGAAGAGCCCGGATCTCAATCCCATTGAGCACGTCTGGGACCTGTTGGATCGGAGGGTGAGGGCTGGGGCCAGGGCCATTACCCCCAGAAATGTCTGGGAACTTGCAGGTGCCTTGGAGGAAGAGTGGGGTAACATCTCACAGCAAGAACTGGCAACTCTGGTGCAGTCCATGAGGAGGAGATGCACTGTAGTACTTAGTATCTGGTGTGGCCACCAGCTGCATTGACTTTTACTTTTGATTTTGACCCCCCCCCCCCCCCCTTTGTTCAGGGACACATTATTCAATTTCACATGTCTGAAGAACTTTTTTAGTTTGTCTCAGTTGTTGAAGCTTATGTTCATACAAATATTTACACAAGTTTGCTGAAAATAAATGCAGTTGACAGTGAGAGGACGTTTCTTTTTTTTGCTGAGTTTACAAGAAGTACCAGTACAGTGTCAATGTACGAGGTAGTTGAGGTAATACAGTATGTAGGGGTAAAGGTGACTAGGCAATCAGGATAGAGTCGCAGCAGTGTGTGTGAGCGTATGTAGTGTGTGTGAGTGTTGGAGTGTCGGTGTAGTATGTATGTGTGTGTGTGGGTAGTCTAGTGAGTGTGCATAGAGCCAGTGCAAGGGAGTCAGTGCAAAACAATTAAGATGAATGAATGAATAAATAAATTAGGTGGTCAATGTAAATAGTCCTGGTAGAAATGTGATTAACTGTTCAGCAGGCTTATTGCCTGGGAGTAGAAGCTGTTAAGAAGCCTTTTGGTTATAGACTTGGTGCTCCGGTACCGCATGTTGTGCGGTAGCAGAGAGAACAGTCTATGACTTGGGTGGCTGGAGTCTTTGACAATTTTAAGGGCCTTCCTCTGACACCACCTGGTATAGAGGTTCTGGATGGCAGGGAGTTCGGCCCCAGTGATGTACTGGGTTGTAAGCACTACCCTCTGTAGCACCTTACAGCCAGATGCCGAGCAGTTGCCATACCAAACGGTGATGCAGCCCATCAAGATGCTCTTAATGGTGCAGCTGTGTAACTTTTTGAGGATCTGAGGGCCCATGCCAAGTCTTTTCAGCCTCCTGAGGGGGAAGAGGCATTGTCGTGCCCTCTTCACAATTATGTTGGTGTGTTTGGACCATGGTAGGTCCTTAGTGATGTGGACTCCGAGAAACTTGAAGCTCTCAACCCGCTCCACTACAACCCTGTCGATGTGAATGGGGTCGTGTTCGGTCCTCCGTTTCCTGTAGTCCACAATAAGCGCCTTTTGTCTTGCCCACGTTGAGGGAGAGGTTGTTGTCCTGGCACCACACTTCCAGGTCTCTAACCTCCCTATAGGCTGTCCCAATGTTGTTGGTGATTGGCTGTCGTCATCTGGAAACTTAATGATGGTGTTGGAGTTGTCCGCGGCCACACAGTCGTGGGTGAACAAAGCATGTGTGTCCATGTATGCTGCTGATACAACCATATACGCATCAGCAACCACAGCTAATGAAGTCACTGAAACCCTTAACAAAGAGTTGCAGTCTGTTTTGGAATGGGTGGCCAGTAATAAACTGATCCAGAACATCTCTAAAACTAAGAGCATTGTATTTGGTACAAATCATTGCCTAAGTGTTAGACCTCAGCTGACTCTGGTAATGAATGGCGTGGCTGTTGAACAAGTTGAGGAGACTAAATGACTTGGTGTTCAAATCAAATCAAATTGATTTATATAGCCCTTCGTACATCAGCTGATATCTCAAAGTGCTGTACAGAAACCCAGCCTAAAACCCCAAACAGCATGCTATGCAGGTGTAGAAGCACGTGTTACCTTAGATTGTAAACCGTCATGGTCAAAACCTATAGATTCAATGTTTGGTAAGAGAAGGTCTTGCTTTTTGTCATCACACTCCAAGAAGCAAGTCCTGCAGGCTCGATTTGTTTATCTTATTTTGATTATTGTCCAGTCATATGGTCAAGTGCAGCAAGAAAAATCTGCAGCTGGCCCAGAACAGAGCCACACGTCTTGGTCTGTAATCAGAGGGATAATATTAGTGCTATACATGCCAGTCTCTCTTGGCTTAGAGTTGAGGAAAGACTGACTGTGTCACTTCTTGGTTTTATAAGAAACGTGTTGGGATTTCCAAATAGTTTGCATAGGTATCTTACACACAGCACTGACACACACACTTACCCCACCAGGGGCATTTTCACAGTCCCCAGGTCCAGAACAAATGAAAGGAAACGTACAGTATTCCACAGAGCCACGAGTGTAACTCTCTTCCATCTCATATAGCGCAAGTGAACAGAGAACCTGTTTTTTTTTTATTTAATAAAGCAACACTTGAAGTCTTCACGGCACAACGCCTCTCCCCATGTGACCTACTTGTCGTGTGCATGTACTCACATGTATGTGTAGCTGATAGATGCACACACACACTACATGTTCATGTTTTTAAATGTATGTGAATTGTAAAGTTTTTTGTTATGTGCCGGGCCCCAGTAATCCTCTCTGAGACTCAAACATGTCTAGGCCTTCCCATACTCATCCACACACATGTAGTACAAATAGTATGTTGACTACTATAAGGGCTAGTGACACTAACTGCCATGTAAAACAGTAGATGGTTTAAATATAGGCCTCCTCTGTTTTCCTATCTGGTATCTTGAAATACAGTGCTATAACATGGGAATAATTAAACACAGATTTTCAGTAGATCTCCATACACACGATCCCAAAGAGGGGACACAGTGGATGGTGTAATACAGTAGGACAGTGTCTGTCAGTATGGGGAGGGATAGAGAGAGGGCTACGGTAGCAGACAGCCAGGCCTTTGAGCCTCTGTCCTGTCATTCTCTGTAATAGGGTGAACAGGGCCTCACCTCAGAGAAAAGCAGCATGATAAAGGATACCATCCTCATCCCTCTCTCCTCTCTTCCCTCTCTCCGTCTGTAGATAATCTTTGCGGACGAGTGCACGGAGGCGGAGGGCAGGCACTGGCACATGAAGCACTTCTGCTGTTTCGAGTGTGAGACGGTGCTGGGCGGCCAGCGCTACATCATGAAGGAGGGCCGGCCCTACTGCTGCAGCTGTTTCGAGTCCCTCTACGCAGAGTACTGTGACTCCTGTGGGGAGCACATCGGTACGCCGCGCATCCACCAGAGCCAACGCAGGGCCCTCGATCCAGCAACATGAGCTGTAATCTAGAAAGCTAAAGCACTGGCATACGTCAAGCAAGACAAATGGGACGCAATTTCAGCTGCAAGATTTCAGTAATGTTAAGAAGAACAGAGGAATGACCTGAATTTAGCTTGGAGAAACATTTCAGGGAGAAATATGCATGGCTGCAAAGATTACATGCTTTTAGTAGAATTAACCGTCTATGATTTAACGCAACACTGGCATGCAGATACCTCACGGCACGGATACAAGTAGCGTCTTTTAAAACAGACTAGATGAACTCAACAGCGTTTTCACAAAGGGTGAAAAGATCAGTTGATATACAAGATTCAGTAGATATATATTTTCACAAGGTCAGTTTCTCTACGTTAACCAAACCAAGCAGGACAACTTGTCACGGGGTAAACCTAGCGCCTTATCACCAGTGGGGCCAGTGCCACCTCTGTGCTTTCCTCTCAGTCCAGAGAGCCGCTTGCTTATCCCTCAACAGGATCCCAGGCTGTGATCTGGCACGGCCCTCAGCAAACAGACATGCAGCTCTGTAATTATTTGTTATACAGGATACAGAAAGTATTTGAGTAATACTGATTATAAATTGAAACCATCAGAAACCATTTGAAACCAGATGGCAGCCATTAGCCGAGGACTGTTCTCCCTGGCAACTGCAAACATACTTCAAATGCAATGCATGTTACATAATGAGTTTAACCCTAAACTCTGTAGTAAAAGTGTTGTAGCCCCAGGGACTTTCTTCACTCAGGTTTACTTAGATCTTCCAACTCATTTCCTATTAAAATGGAGTTGGAACATTTTCCAGTTTATGGACGATATCTATATCTTTTGATAAGGGAGTTCTCCCTCTAGAATATTTAGCTGATGTTTTGTATTTGATTAGCCTTAATTTGCCTTGCTGCTTATAGCACTTTATCTTTCACATTCCGCACCTACAGTATTTCCACAATGATTAGTCTTGGTGGTTCTCTGTTGCAGGCATTGACTCATTACAGAGCAAAAGAGTAAAGATTATTGGGTCCTTTCCATTAACATTTTGGCCTATAAGTGTTTTTCCCCTCTGTCCCTCAGGCATTGACCAGGGCCAGATGACATATGATGGTCAGCACTGGCACGCCACAGAGGGCTGTTTCTGCTGTGCCCGCTGTAAGAGCTCCCTCTTAGGTCGCCCCTTCCTGCCCAAACATGGACAGATCTTCTGCTCGCGCTCCTGCAGCCTGGGGGAGGAGCCTAACGGGTCAGACTCCTCAGACTCCGCCTTCCAGAGCGCACGCTCCACTCGAGAGTCCCGCCGCAGCTCCAAGGCTGGAAAGAACGGGGGTCAGGCGGGGAGGTGTTCGGGTGAGGTGGACCCTCTCTCCTTACAGATGGACCTGCTGAGTCTGTCCAGCCAGACACCCAGTTTGACCCGCGAGCCGCCCGCATGGAAGAGCCAGGGACAGGGGGGTGACACGTACCCCTACGAGGGCCGATCAGACCCCACAGCAACACCCACCCCACTCCATCTGCTCAGCCAATGCAACGTCAGGACTGCATATAACTCCACCTCCCCCGGGCAGGGCAACCAACCAAACCACAGGTCCAAGGAGACGGGTGTCACCAAGAGGCCGCCCATCTCAGCCCTGAAAGGCCGCTCTATGAATGAGAACTGGTTCCATCAGAGTTCAGAGGACTACTATCCCCCCAAACTGAAACCCCAGCAAAGCTTTGACGTACCCCACGGCTTGTCCTACCACAACGGCTTTTCTGACAAACGCTCGGTCAGTCTGCATGTGTTCCAGAGGGACAGGGAGGTGGGGCTTTCCCAGCGAGGGCGCAGCAGGAACCCCATCAGCGCACTTAGCTTCACGGAGCAGCTCACTCCCCTAGAGCAGACACCCAGGGGTTCCATGGAGTCACTGGCCCTGTCCAATGCTACAGGTAACTCTTCCAGATTCACCATGGAGGGAAGATTAATTCATGTGATTTATATTTGAAGCAATATATTTAACTGCTTAGGACATTTATTTCTCACAGAATACTGCAACCGATCCAAAGCTAATTACATACTGTATGCCTTTCTCATAATTATGTCAATGGTTATGAGATTTATTGACGTAATAATGATGACAATGAGGATAACTGATGAAGTTAACCACTGACTAACCCACCTGTTGTTTCTCTGAAGGAACGTCAGCAGACGGAGGAGGGAAGCGCCAGGAGCACCTGTCTCGTTTCTCCATGCCAGACCTGAGCAAAGACTCTGGCATGAACGTGTCAGAGAAGAGCAACATGGGCACCCTCAACTCCTCGGTCCAGTTCCACAGCTCTGACTCCATGCACAGCCTCACCTCAGGCCAGCCCTACATGGAGCTGGAGCCCCCAGTGCAGGTGCAGTATCCTCTGCAGTACTGTGAGCCCCCAGGCCTGGGGATGGGCATGAGCCACCTGCCAGCTGGCTTCACCTACCAGGAGGAGGACAGAGTCAGCCTGGTGAGCAGCGCCAACGCTGCCCGCCTCCCGCCCATCAGCGAGCGCACGCGGAGACGAGGAGAGGGCCCGGGCATGGCTGCCCCTGAAGACACCCCTCAGCGCCGGAGACACAATCACCACCGCTCCCGTCGCTCCAGACGCTCCCGCTCGGAGAACGCCCTGCACCTGGCCGCTGAGCGCAGGGAGAGGCCCCAGCTGAGAGTCAGAGAGGACTATGACCAGTTTCCCCCTCCGCGGGGCGCTAGGGACACATTTGGGAGTGCAGGGGGGAGGTGCAGGGGGCCGGAGCCATTCAGGCAGTGCCCTCGCACCACCTCTGACCTCACCCTGCAGAAGCCCAGTGCCCACCGCCGTCTCGCCGGGCCCTACTCCTGGGACGACTACGAGGATGAGGACGAGTGGTGCTCCACCTGCTCTTCATCGTCTGAGTCGGAGGACGAGGGTTACTTCCTGGGAGAGCCCATTCCTAGGCCCGTGCAGCTGAGGTACCTGAGCAGCCAGGAGCTCCTCCACAAGTACAGCTCCACGGGGGTGGGCGGACCGCACCAAATGAGCGGCAGAGGGGGACAGCTGCACACCCGCAAACGCCGGAAAAGCAAGAACTGCATAATCTCTTAAAATTCGCACCATGGAAAGAGTCGAGAGAAAGTGCCCTCCCTCCCCCAGTATAAACTAACATAGTTAATCTATTCAGAAAAGAGAAACAGACTTCTGAAGTTGTTGAGTATTGTGAGGTTGACAGTGTTTTGATATGCAGTTGGGTAAACGGTTAACAGCACAAATGTTTTGCATGTTTATCCATTTAATGTTTTAGAACAAGTTATCCTGATTACTGATTATATTTCTCTGACTCTCACACTGCACTCTGCTTGTCTGTCACCATATTTATCAAAGCCAACGTGCAATCGTAATAATAATAATGTCATTTCCATGCAGCAACAGTAAGGTACAGACAATTCAGTAAGGTCCAGCTTTTTCATGCAATGTGATTTAGGTATATACCAGTGTACTCAAGTTTATAGGCTGTACTGTATATAAGTAAATGAATGAATAAATTCACTAAATTAAGGAAGCAATGTAAATACTATGTAAATGAGGTCCCACATATTTTTATATTTTGTATGGATAGAATCATTTATGTATTGAATATCTATAATGTAGGAATAGAAAATGCATGCCCGTAATTTGTTGATGTGGTCCTGCATTGGAATAAAATAGTATTTCAGACAGAGAGTGACAGGTGTCCGTTTCCCTCACTAGAGACTGGTGTGTTCGTGTGATCATTTGTCTGACAGTGAACAGTCACCCTCTCCATCTGCTCAACACATAAATGAATGAAAACGTGGCGAAAGCGCTGATTAAAAAGTCACCCCTCAGTAAATGTCATTCCCCCATGAGGTCATGAAGTGATATAAATACTGTGACTATTGGGCCTTTGTGGCATTGTTTGCAAACAGATGTCTGTGAGCTGTAACTGAACTAATCATATAAACCCAGATAATGTGCTGCTGATGCATCTCTATAGATTAACGCGTGAATAACTATGGATGGGATTCAAATGGGCTTTACTGAAGAACAATTTGTAATTCACAAGCTATCTCCTCAATGAACACAGCCTTTACATCCAAAACAACAGGAGTAGTTTACTTCTCTCATCGTTTTTAATTCTCTACATTTACACTTAAATGAGCTCCAGGTCAAGATTGTGTCTGAAAGGTGAAGTGACAGGGTTCTAAATTGGCTCGTGTCTGATGTCCATGTGGTCAGAGGATTACAGTAGCTAAGACTCTGGCCCCCGTAAACTGGGTCCACCCCCTCCCTTCTACTGCAGGTCTCAAAACCAGGTATTTAACTACACACACTAGATTAAAAGTGAGTGAAGACCAATCCCAATGGGCACAGATGTCAATTCAACGTCTAGTTTTGATTTACATTTGGTTGTCAACTAATGTGAAATCATCGAAACAATCACGTCATTGGATTTAGGTAAAATGTGGGTGACAAAAACACAAAATTCCCTTACGCAGATTACTTTTTGCAAATCCAATTCATTTTCCACATTGGTTCAACGTCGTCATATTGATTTTGGGGGTTTGAAATGATGTGGAAACAACGTCGATTCAATCCGTTTTTGCCCAGGGGGATGCTACTGACATGTTGGGTGAATTAGTGTGTTTATGTGGGTTCCTTTAGATAGCATGTCTTCCAGTGTTCATATATACTTTGCGGTGGTCAGGAGTTTTAATTTTGTTGACTGTTATGACCAAAACAGCTGCACAAACGTGAGACGCATTACTGTCCTGACAACTGAGCGATTCTGTATTTTTTTTGCCTTTTTTTACTGGCCCCCTAGGCCACTGGTGTCATGCCCAGATTTGTCTTGTTTTTTTGTATTTCTCAGTTATCAAATGAATTACTAAACTTAATTTTTAAGCCCACGTTATATCATCATTGCTTGTAAAAATATTTGTCAGCTGTATTTTACAGAGGGGGTCACACTGACTGGACTAGGTGCAGGAGGAGGAGAGAGTAGAGTGACGCACACACAGCGTTTGATTTGATTTGAGCTGCCGGTGATGGGTAGGAGGTTTGTTTGTAAATGAATGTGATCAAGCTATGTAGCCAATTGATTCCTTCTTGATGAATAAATATATCACAAATGTTTTGTTGTTTTTCTGTAATACTAGCCACCCAGCAATTTTATGAAGTTAGATTTAACTAGCCAGCTAGATAAGTTCCCAATCTTCCAACATAACTAGCCACCAAGCCATTTCAGGCTATCAATCAATTTAGAGTAGCTTGTCTAACTATCTTAGCTGGCATGTCTGCTGGCAAGGTTGCTAGACTTTAGAAAAGCAAGCAATTGCTAAATGTACTCAAACTCACATTCCCTTCAATCTTTTACCTAGATTTTACCAGAAAAGCTTCTTTACTTGGTTTAAATGACAATTGAACAGATAAAGAGAGATGTTTAGGTAACCTATGCAGAAAAATAGACATATTTATTTACATATAATTAGGCGTAATGATTATGGCTTTAGATTTCAGGAAGAAGCTGTTTCAGGTGTTTGAAAAATGCAAAAATCTCTGGATCACCCCGCCTCCATCGTCACATACTTCTTCCCCCCTCTAAAATAATGGGTGCATGACGCCCCTGCTGCCACCGCCTAACTCATACCTGGAGAGATGCTCATTGTCACTGCATCATTGTTTCCAAAGTAATGAGTCTTGGAAAACAAAACTAAAAAGCCAGTCATCTGCGTATTGATCTAACTGAACACATGGCTTCCATTCAAAGGGCAGCAGAAGCTCATTTCAAACTCATCAGAGCACAGTCTTACTTCATCAACCCAACCCATATATTCATTCACATATTAATGAATTGATTTCTTCTCAGACCTGCAGGGCATTTCCCAAGGACAGAGGGGTTGTACTGTCAGTCATTGTGACGATGGTTTGGCACTGAGAGAGAGTCTGTGGGTTTTCCATGTGTTTAATTAAAGCAGAGCTAAGATGCTGTCAGAAGTGCCACAGATTGTGGCCATATGCTTTCTGGGCTGCACCATAGAAGACAATCCCTGAGTTGTGTTGATGCAGGACAGTGACAGTGGTCTGGTCCACTGGGGACTGGCTGACTCTGGGCAGAATACACCCACTGGAGAGACCACACATCTCTGTGGATGGATAAACTCACTCAACCCAATATGATCAATGACCAGTATCCAGACCCATATATTTATTCTAAATATATGTCTCTAGTTAGTGGTTCTAACATGTTATTTGTCTTACTGAATGTCGTGGTCTATGTCATATTTACACAGTACACTCTTATGGGAACACGGTTTGGATACTTCTATACGTGTTTATCATATGGTGTTTGTTTGGGGGCTTGTGAAAATCACGATATGTGTCAAAAGTATGTAACATCCAAAGCATGCCAACTCGAGAAAAGCTTGTCTTTCAATTTGCATATTATTTGTAGAATTAAGTTGATCCTGCCCAAGCTAATGACTATTACATATTTCAAATGAAGCTATAGTACTCCAGGCCAGCAAAGAGAGTGAAAAGAAGTCAAGCACTTCAGTTATGTGATAGACCACCTGTTACTGTGGAAACTGCTAACCAAGGTATATCTGTTATGTCTGTTTGTGCTTCTGACTGGCACTCTCTTGTTTTCAGTTTAGGGCTCATGAAGAGCATTCCGATTACTATAAATAGAATGTCTTTAGAATGTGACAGCCAATTAACCAATGTTCCTCACATTCCACTGGCCCAGGCATGCACGGCACTCAGGGTCATGTGACAACGCTAAAGTTAGAGGACAGAGGTCTTCCTTGGATGAAACACAGAGAGAGTCTGAATCCCAGAGCTTGTTCCTGGATCATGACCATGACTGTTAACACTACCACATTGCCCAGCGATGCACACAGAACACATCTTTCTATTCTAGTGTGTCAGAGATGGTTCTGTTCTGAGAACACTAAGCTGTGTCTTGGTTAACTATGAGGTATGCACATGGGATGGTGGTCAGATGGACGGACAGCTGAGACATAAAGATGGAGAACTCTCCTGTCTCTGCTGGGATCCCAGAAGCAGAGAGTACTGAATGTGTTAACTCACTTGTGTCCTCAAAAAAATGACTTTTATAATTCACAATAATGACTTTTTATCATTCGTTTACATACACAGTACCAGTCAGGAGTTTGGTCACACCCTTTCATTCAAGGGTTTTTCTTTATTTTGACTATTTTCTACATTGTAGAATAATAGTGAAGACATCAACACTATGAAATAACACACATGGAATCATGTAGTAACCAAAAAAGTGTTAAACAAATCTAAATATAGTGTATATTTTAGGTTCTTCAAAGTAGCCACCCTTTGCCTTGAAGACAGACCAAATGATAGATTTCCACCGGTCTAATGTCCATTGCTCGTGTTTCTTGGCCCAAGCAAGTCTCTTCTTCTTATTGGTGTCCTTTAGTAGTGGTTTCTTTGCAGCAATTTGACCATGAAGGCCTGATTCACACAGTCTCCTCTGAACAGTTGATGTTGAGATGTGTCTGTTACTTGAACTCCGTGAAGCATTTATTTGGGCTGGAATCTGAGGTGCAGTTAATTCTAATGAACTTATCCTCTGCAGGAGAGGTAACTCTGGGTCTTCCTTTCCTGTGGCGGAACTCATGAGAGCCAGTTTCATCATAGTGCTTGATGGTTTTTGCGACTGCACTTGAAGAAAGTTCTTGAAATTTTCATGATTGACTGACCATTTCCTGTATAGCACCTCTAACTTATCACAACACAACTGATTGGCATTAAGAGGGAAAGAAAATCCACAAATTAACTTTTAACAAGGTACTCCTGTTAATTTAAATTTATTCCAGGTGACTACCTCATGAAGCTGGTTGAGAGAATGCCAAGAGTGTGCAAAGCTGTCATCAAGAAGAAGGGTGGCTAATTTGAAAAATCTCAAATATAAAACACTTTTTTTGTTACTACATGATTCCATGTGTTTTTTCATAGTTTTGATGTCTTCACTATTGTTCTACAATGTAAAAAAAGAAAGAAAAACCCTGGAATGAGTAGGTGTGTCCAAACTTTTGACTGATACTGTATAAGCAAGAGAGTATTAGATCACATTAGGCATGTGGACAGAAGTTGGTCTCCGGATTTTCATTGGAAAATGTGCCTTTTCATACAGCACCTTGTCTCGACATGTCTAAAAGCACAGATGTAACTTGTTCCCTACTTGGAGAAAGAAGTGAAGGTCTTGAGATGTATTGGAAGTCCCTAACAGGCATAATTACCGGTCCTTAAGAGCAAAACTGCACCGAATTACAGCTCCGCTCTGAGGGGACTTAAATAGCCTGATTCAATTATTTACAACTGAAGAATGCTGGTGTGTTATCACACTCTGCGCACACACACACACAGCATATAGATACACACACACGGGGGGCCCAGGCTGGTGAATAGAAGACGCGTGACAGGAATGGCTGAGGCTTTACTGACCATCTCCCCCTCATCATGTGTGTCCAATTACCATGGTAAGAAGTCACCCTAACAGCGCAGTGTCAGTCCACACACACACACTGCACAGCGATATAGGTAGCCTAATAACTGACCTTTGATAGTAACTGACATTGGAATTGATGAATCAAGTGGGATGAAATGACTGTTGGAAGGCGAAAAGAGATAAAACAATGAAAGGCTACACTCTGCAATTTGTCAACCTCAGATGTTGATTATGTTGATAAAGAGAGATTTGCAGGCTCTCTCTATATTCTGCTGACTAAAGCCCATAATCGTGCCTGAGGTTCAGGAGGGCAGGAGGGGATTTCCTTCTCTGAACATGCAGAGTCCTCTCTTAAAAGACTGGACCCACTCCTTCACATAGTTGTGCATGAGAGCCTTTGGCTGTCCCGATGGTGTGTTGATGAGGATGGTGTGTTTATCTCGGGATTTTGGGATTTTTCTATTTTTTACTATTTTCTACATTGTGGAATAATAGTGAAAACAACAAAAATATGAAAAAACACATGGAATCATGTAGTAACTAGAAAAGTGTTCAAAATATATTTTAGATTTGAGATTTTTCAAAGTAGCCACCCTTTGCCTTGATGACAGCTTTGCACACTCTTGGTCTTCTTTAAACCAGCTTCATGAGGTAGTCACCTGGAATGTATTTCAATTAACAGGTGTGCCTTGGTAAAAGTTAATTTGGGGAATTTCTTTCCTTCTCTATGCCTTTGAGCCAATCGGTTGGGTTGTGACAAGGTAGGGGTGGTATAGAGAAGATAGCCCCATTTGGTAAAAGACCAAGTCCATACTATGGCAAGAACAGCTCAAATAAGTAAATATAAATGACAGTCCTTCATTATTTCAAGACATGGAGGTCAGTCAATCTGGAAAATTTCAAGTGTCTTCAAGTGCAAAAACCATCACGCGCCATGACGACCGCCACAGGAAAGGAAGACCCAGAGTTACCTCTCCTGCAGACGATAAGTTCATTAGAGTTACCAACCTCAGAAATTGCAGTCCAAATAAATGCTTCACAGAGTTCAAGTAACAGACACATCTCAAGAACCACTGTTCAGAGGAGACTGTGTGAATCAGGCCTTCATGGTCAAATTGCTGCAAAGAAACCACTACTAAAGGACAACACTAAGAAGAAGAGACTTGCTTGGGCCAAGAAACACGAATTAGACCGATGGAAATCTGTCCTTTAGTCTGATGAATCCAAATTTTAGATTTTTGGTTCCAACTGCTGTGTGTTTGTGAGACGCAGAGTAGGTGAACGGATGATCTCCGCATGTGTGGTTCCCCTCCGTGAAGCATGGAGGAGGAGGTGTGATGGTGTGTCAGTGCCGTTGACACTGTTGGTAATTTATTTAGAATTTAAGGCACACTTAACCAGCATGGCTACCACAGCATTTTGCAGCAATACACCATCCAACCTGGTTGCGCTTAGTGGGACTATTATTTGTTTTCAACAGGACAATGACCTAACACACCTCCAGGCAGTGTAAAGGCTGTTTGACAAAGATGGAGAGTGATGGAATGTTGCATCAGATGACCTGGCGTCCACAATCACCCGACCTCAACCCAATTGAGATGGTTTGGGATGAGTTGGACCGCAGAGTGAAGGAAAAGCAGCCAACAAGTGCTCAGTATATGTGGGAACTCCTTCAAGACTGTTGGAAAATCATTCTAGGTAAAGCTGGTTGAGAGAATGCCAAGAGTGTCCAAAGCTGTCAAAGCCAAAGGGGGGCTACTTTGAAGAATGCAAAATTATTCCGAATGTGTTATTTCATAGTTTTGATGTCTTCACTATTATTCTACAATGTAAAAAAGTGTAACTTGAATGAATAGGTGTGTCCAAACCTTTGACTGGTACTGTACTTCCCCAGATTCAGATGAACTTGTGGATACCAATTTTAGGTCTCTGTCCAGTATGAAGGAAGTTATAGGTAGAGCCAATGCCAAGTAGCCTTAGTGCAATGACTGGAAGTCCATGGTATCTACTCGCATGCTAGCAGTTAGACTTCCAGTCATTGTTTTAACTTCCAGTCATTGCATTTATGTCAGAGACCTAAAAAGGGTTTCTACAAGTTCGTCTGAATCTGGGGAAGTAGATAAAGGGCTTCATTGCCAACATCCTGAAGTATCCCTTTAATACAGGGTGACAGTAAGCCCTCTGTTTGGTATTAACGCCATCTGTTACACCTCCATGCACACTGGGCATCCCCCGATCACCAGCCCTCACTGCTTTAACTCTCACCCACTTTCAGATTAGAACCTGGGACATACAGTACTGGACCCACATCTCATTCCAGCTACATACCTACATACCAACGTGAGCAATTATGAGGTGTCCCAGTCAAGATCATAGCAGGTAAGGCTTGGACCTCACCTCAGCTCAACCCCAAACATCAGCCCAAGCTTAGTGCCAACCCAGGCCTCATCCTCAACCCAGGCCTCATCCTCAACCCAGGCCTCATCCTCAGTAGGTATTAGTCTACTAGGTTGGACAATAACAAAAGGGATTGTCATGTATAATATGCACTGAGTGTACAAAACATTAAGAACACCTGCTCTTTCCCTGACATAGACTGACCAGGTGAAAGCTATGATCCCTTACTGATGTCACCTGTTAATTCCACTTCAATCAGTGTAGATGAAGGGGAGGAGACAGGTTAAAGAAGGATTTTTAAGCCTTGAGACAATTGAGATATGGATTGTGTATGTGGGCCATTCAGAGGGTGAATGGATAAGACAAAAAAAAGTAAGTGCCTTTGAACAGGGTATGGTAGTAGGTGCCAGGTGCACCGGTTTGTCTCAAGAACTACAATGCTGCTGGGTTCCACCACCAGAGGGACATCCAATGATCTTGACACAACTGTGGGAAGCATTGGAGTCCACATGGACCAGCATCCCTGTGGAACGCTTTCAACACCGTAGTCCATGCCCAGACAAACTGGCACTGTTCTGAGGGAAGGTGTTCCTAATGTTTGGTATACTCAGTGTATATTTACAGCACTACATCAGTAATATAATCATTCTGGGGTCCTGGTTAAATTTGCATGCAGTATATAGGGTGTCTTACAATTGGACCAGCGTCGTTAGGGTTTGGCCTGGGTAGGCCGTCATTGTAAATAAGGATTTGTTCTTTACTGACTTGCCTAGTTAAATAAATATTTAATAATGTCTTGTTTCCTGATCTGCCACATCCACAGTGAAACTGTGCCAGCTTGGGGGTGGGTAGTAATCCACAGATCAAACGACTGGGAAGCATCTCATGGTAATGTGGAGTGGCACACCGGGTACCTTTATCCAGCAGTGCCAGAGGGCTCCGTCTGGTTCATGATGTCACGTCCCCAGGCCCTCTGGCAGTGACTCATTAACCGGGTCCGTGTCCCATCTGTGTGCCACCTGTACTAAATCGCCACAACTACATCATATTATTCTCCATCGTTCACCCCCCCCCCCCTCGTTCTCCCTCTCTATTGATGGGTGGACCACTCTAGTCCTCAGATGTAAATGAGCCAGAGAGTGTCTGTGATGTTCTTCCAGGACATCATTTTCTTTATTCACCACCAGGCTGGCACTCATTACTCAGAGTGGTTCGTACAGGGTTGCCATTACGTTGTTTGGTCCCATCCTAGTTTGTGCTTTTAAATAGTCTTTAAACGGTCACTGAACAATTCAAACAAGTTTGAGGTACTATATATCAGTGTGGCCAGGAGTCTATATGAACGGTTGCAGTCACGTACATCCAAACTAGGTCATTTTACGAAACTACCATGAATATGCCTTGCAGGTTTTGTTTGCAATATTGCTCCTGAGCGCTCAACATGGTGGAGCAGGGATAAGAGTAAAGGATAGAGATTGGCCTTTCAAATAAATACGTTCTCAGAGACACACAGTACTGTCTTATTGTGAAGCATTGAGAAGCAGTCAACCAAACCTATTTTTATCACTAATGCCATCAGAGAAGATGTTAATATGTTAGCATGAACGTATTACAGTGCCACGGCATGGTTCAGTAATGTTCTCCTTACCTACGGTAGAAGATTAAACTCTGTGCTATCATGCCTTGAATCAAGTTGTTTTCACAATGCAGAGAAACTCTGCCATCTGTCGAGAACATGATGTCACTACAGCACTAGAAAGTTATGTCTTTTTATATTTTACTACAGCGCTAGAGATAATAAACCAATATTGTCTATCCCTCACACTCACACATTCCAAAATTGAGCGTTCATCTTCCCAAGATCAATCTACTACTAGTGACAGTTTAGTTTACAGTTTCGATATGGCACATTGCATGTGTCATGGATACTGTTTATTTGACACAAATGCTCAGACTGAAATACCTGCTCTATGTGTCCATTATATTTACCTCAGTGTCAGCATGTTCCATTAAACAGTAAAAGCAGCCCATTGGCCAGGCAGTGACCAGGCAGGCAGGTCTATGGGGAAAGATGGTTAGGCGTCACTATGGTAGCTCTAATTAATCCTCTAGTTAATCCCCTCTAGAGACAATGCAAACAGCGGGACGCCGATACACCATCTCACCCCGGCCAAGATAATGTCAATCATTCCCCATCCCTGAACGGGAGCTGTGCACCCAGCACGTTTAACTGCTAATGAAGACCCTGTGCCCAGCAGCAGCTGGCAGCCAGTGATAAGGGGAGCCCCTCAAAGAGCCAACAGCTCAAGGACCATACTGGAAAAGCCAACCCTCAAAGACCCAGCCACATCATTATGGACAAAGAGCCAGCTAAGAGGCTGAGGGAGTCCCTCACGTTGGCCATGGGTATCGGTTAGGTCGACAGGTTCTTACTAATGAGTCTGCAAGAAATCAGACTTAGGGTGGATTTTATGTGGTGCATGTGTGTGTATATGATAAATTGAGAGATAAAGAGAGTGCATATTGTCTTAGAAATGTCCTGCTATGAACCTCAGGAAAACAGAAGAACATTAGACCATATGGCTTTCTGTGAGGTCATATAACAAAAGTTGGAAATAACATTTGTTTTAGGACTTTACAAGTAATTGAACCACTATTTGAAAAGGGATTTTGAAATAAATCAGAGTAAAAAGCATTTTATTATATTCAATCGGTCCATAAAACTCATTCAGATATAACACTTTTACATGTTTTTATTGAATATGGTATATGGCTGTGAATGCACAGTGTATAAATATATACTAAAATACAAACTAAACAACTCAGACTGAGTATAATGCATCTCAGTTCTTTTGCTTCCAACAGTTTTTCTAACTTTGTCTCCAGGGTCTTGTCATGTGAGAGGGGTTTTACACAGAGAGTGATGTTTTTAAACTCCCTGAGATCTCCAGGAGGGTTTTCCCCTTGGTCTCCAGTAGGTAGAAGAAGACAGAGTGACGCCAACAGACACATGCAGGTGAACAGCACGAAGCTGAACTACTTGAGCAGCTCCTGTGGTTAAGAGAAGAGGCAGGTGAGTTCCTAGCGCTCCAATAGTCAGGGGAACAACTTGGACGGTTGGCTGAGAGCCTGTGATTAAATAGTCCTGGCCTATTGTTCTACTCATGGCTATGTGAAACCTTTCAATTTTATATAATTCCACTGGTACCTAAATTAGAGCTCAGCTTTTTACACAGACTGAACAAAAGTAATTATGAGATGATAGAAAAAGGTTTTAATATGATGTTCAAAGTATGGAATTACTGTATGCCTGGTATCCCTGGGGTATCAAACTTTCATAGTGCAGAACAATGTGAATTGTGTTCAGGAAATCATATTGTATCTCAATTGGTAAGCATTATAAAAAAAAGTGTTATATACTGTAACAATACTTCATTCCAAAGTGTTCTGCTGTCCTACATGAATTGAATACATATAGAGGTGCAGTATATTGATGATGGGCTATAGACTTACAATCAGAAAGGGGAAGACTAGTCCCAGCACAGGATTCCAGTGAAGACAAACGCTGCAGGCTGGCATGATTGGATAAATCTATTGTGTGAGAGATGGCAACACTACAGCTAGGAATACCACAGGCAACAGGACAGGATGCATCTGACCAATCACCCATTGATGATCACAGGAATGTAATGTTGGTATTTCGAGCAAAACTGTCTCTTCCACGTATCATCCCCCTAGGTCCTCTTACTGTAAGTTTGTCACAGTGCAGGAGAGTTGAAAGGTCAAGACCTCACCTTCAGTTTGAGAGTGATGGTGATTAATATCATGATGGCAGACACGACCCCAAAGCCCCCCAGAGTAGTGCTCTCTTCCCACATGCATTATCAGCAGGCCCTGGGGATGATTGCACACAACAGAACTTGTCCGGAACCTTCCCCATCCATCACTCCCTCCCTCCCTCCACCTAGGGGATGGCAAAGCCAGAGGAGCTCACACATGATTTATTGTTTAGGACTTCAGGAGTGGCATTCACATCTTAGTGACAAACATGTTCTACCTAACGGAGCTCCTTTACGGTATGCACTGGGGGTGGATTCCTGCACTGGGACAGTGTTTCCTTCCCTATGGTCACTCTCCTGTACTGTTCACTGATTACTTATTAGTCCTTATCATGGTTGTCTAATGACCACTTAACCAGTGACATTTTCAAGTTAATTAAGAAGTATTCTACTTTGAACATTTTTAGCCTGGGCACATGCTTTGTAGAAGTAACAGAGGGCACCTCTCAATATGTGGTCTCGAAACTGGACTGATTACTACAACACTGCAGAGGGGTATCATAGTATACCCCCTGTAGTGTAGGCCATGTTCCCCAGCGACACACCCAGATGATGGAGGTGGGGACCTCAGACAAAACACCCAAAATCACACAGCGGATCTTATTCAGGGGGATGCATGCCTCCTTGAAGCTGTCAAAGGAGAACACACTGTGTTAGTAATAATATTTATGTTTTTTGGCTAAATTATTATTTTGGGTTAAAAAAACACTTCTGAACTTAAATGTCTAAAACTAGATAGAAAGTACGCAGAAATAACTCACATTTTTCTTGCCCGCAAAAATATGTGCGGCACTCAGTAGAATTTCGAAATCCCGATATGACCCTCGAGCCAAAACGTTTGCCCACGCCTGAGATATGGGATAAAAGACAGAGAGGGTGGTG
This sequence comes from Oncorhynchus mykiss, assembly GCF_057628025.1. NCBI lineage: Eukaryota > Metazoa > Chordata > Actinopteri > Salmoniformes > Salmonidae > Oncorhynchus > Oncorhynchus mykiss. The sequence continues at coordinate 45,482,740 of NC_143028.1, forward strand.
TGTGCTGTGCTTACTGCAATGATGCCAGAGAACTGGATGCGGCTGTACACCACCACCGTGGTGATGAGCTGCCATCGGAAGCTTCTGTCTCTCAGCAGCTCCAGTAGACTCTTAGAGGCCTCACCCTTTATGGCAGCGTACTCCAACACCATCTCCTCCATCTCCAGCTTGTCCTCGCCCCTACCCCACAGACTCTGCAGAGCTGGGAAACCACACACACAACACAGGAACATATATTGTTTTTGAGTAAGATACAATAGGTGAGTAATGTCTCCTTAGCTGTACTTACTTTTCATTCAGCTATACATGTGTCATCTGTAAACTATGTTTAATAATACCAAATGTATGTATATAGATACAGTGCTGACAATGACTATTACATGAATTATACTTATTTTCCTTCATACATTTATATCTACATATAATACACCCAAAAGCAAGTTGAACAAGAATGACTAAATACTGTAATTACAATTTGTACATTTGCCTCAGTGACTATGAAGAAAACACCTAACTTTTTTTGCATGCCTCTGCATTGCCCTTTTCTATCAATGAGTATCTTGGGTCTTCTGGAAAGAAGGGCCTTTGTCAGCAGCTGTACCACAGAGAAACATGTTGGAACACACAGTAGGATGTTCCAGCTATTTTCACAGCCAAGAATCTCTCTGAGAAAGTTGAGACAAAGCCTCAAGTCAGAGCATATTCAGGATATCCGATTTGGCACAAATTGATAACTACATGTTTAGTGTGATGCTTGATGCTTATTTTTTTCAGTGAAATGTTGAAATTCAAAAATAGCACCTTACCTTAGTCCAACAAATTGTCCTGACAGTTTACCAATGGAGTCAAAGGTAGCTGACGTTAGTGTTACCATGCCGTTATCTTTTAGGGTGAACTCTCACCCAGGTATATTGCATGGATATTTCCTCCTAAACCTGATGTTCACAAACAAGACTAAAACATATATTGTTATTATCGCTGTAAAACACAAGGTCATTCTGGGATTCTATTTTACCATGGCATAATGATCCTTCAATTAAACTGATCTGCATGAAATTGAAGGTGCAATATCACATAGGCCTACCTGCAGTGAATCCATACAGAAACTGATCTATCAGGTACGGCTACGGCAGGTAGCCAAGCGGTTAAGAGTGTTGGGACAGTAACCAAAATGTTGCTTGTTCAAATCCCAGAGCCAAGTAGGTGAAAAATCTGCCGATGTGCTCTTGAGCAAGGCACTCTGGATGTACTGCAAGCAGACAGACATGGTTAAGGAGACAGACATTTCACCAGTAGTATGTCTACACGCCTGGTGAAGTAGGTTAGGTGTTAATTTGAGCACAAGTGAATATGCTAAATGATTAAGGAGACTAGAGCATTACCACGGGTCTGGAAGACAAAACATAAACAGACTAAACATTTTACAATTGCAGTTATAGGCCTGCACAACCTGTTTAGTTGAGTCATGGTATTCCGTTTTTTGTCTAATTTGTACCTCTCTATTGTATTGTTACGACCCTTTTATACAGCAATTAATTAAGTTATAGCTATAAATGTGTTTTGTAAATGTCTTAACCTGTCTAAGACTGGGGTTCCGCTAGCCAACAGCCAATGAAATAACAGGGCGCCAAATACAAATCAACAGAAATCTCATAAATCAAATTTCAAGCATACAAGTATTAGGCACCATTTTAAAGATACAATTCTCGTTAATCCAGCCACAGTGTCTGATTTCAAAAATGCTTTACAGCGAAAGCTCCACAAACGATTATGTTAGGTCACCACCAACTCACAGAAAAACCCAGCCATTTTTCCAGCCAAAGAGAGGAGTCACAAAAAGCAGAAATATAGATAAAATGAATCACTAACCTTTGATGGTCTTCATCCGACGACACTCATAGGACATCATGTTACACAATACATGTATGTTTTTTTCGGTAAAGTTCATATTTATATCAAAAAATCTTATTTTACATTACCGTGTTACATTCAGTAGTTCTATAACATGCAGTGATACTGCAGAGAGCTACATGAATTCACAGAAATACTCATAATAAATGTTGATGAAAATACAACTATTATACATGGAACTTTAGATACACTTCTCCTTAATGCAACCGCTGTGTCAGATTATAAAAAAACTTTAAGGAAAAAGCATAATCTGAGAACGGTGCTCAGAGCACAAACCAGCCAGAGAATTATCCGCCATGTTGGGTAGTCAACATTATTCATAAATAGCATTATAAATATTCACTTACCTTTGATGATCTTCATCAGAATGCACTCACAGGAATCGTAGTTCCACAATAAATGCTTGTATTGTTTGATAATGTCCATCATTTATGTCCATTTATGTCCAATAGCTTCTTTTGTTAGGGCGTTTGGTAAACAAATCCAAAAGCGCGATCTGGTCTATTCGGATGAAACGTTCAAGAATTTATATTACAGGTTGAAGAAACTTGTCAAACTAAGTATAGAATCAATCTTTAGGATGTTTTTATCATAAAAGTTCAATAATGTTCCAACCAGAGAATTCCATTGTCTGTAGAAAAGCAATGGAACGAGAGCTACCTCTCAAGTGAAAGTGCGTGACTGAAAACGAGTCTGTAGGCAGACCCCTTAGTCAAACAGCTCCCATCCGGCCCCCCTTCACATGAGCAGCCTGAAACAACGTTCTAAAGATGGTTGACATCTAGTGGAAGCAAAATAACCCATATCCCAATGTGTATTCGATAGGGGTGAATTCAAAAACTACAAACCTCAGATTTCCCACTTCCTGTTTGGATTTTTTCTCAGGTTTTTGTCTACAATATGAGTTCTGTTATACTCACAGACATCATTCAAACAGTTTTAGAAACTTCAGGGTGTTTTCTATCCAATACTAATAATAATATTAGTATATTAGCATCTTGGACTGAGTAGGAGGTAGTTTACTCTGGGCATGCTATTCATCCAAAAGTGAAAATGCTGCCCCCTATCCCAAACAAGTTTTAATATATACCGTACCAGTCAAAAGTTTGGACACATCTACTTATTCAAGGGTTATTCTTTATTTGGACATTTTCTACATTGTAGAATAATAGTGAAGACATCAAAACTATGAAATAACATATATGGAATCATCTAGTAACCAAAAAAGTGTTAATAAAATCTAAATATATTTTAGATTCTTCAAAATAGCCACCCTTAGCCGTGGTATATTGGCCATATACCACAAAACCCCGAGATGCCTTATTGCGATTATAAACAGGTAACCAACGTAATTAGAGTAGTAAAAATAACTGTTTTGTCATAACCGTGGTATACGTTCTGATATACCACAGCTGTCAGCCAATCAGCATTCAGGGCTCGAATCACCCAGTTTATAAATATGTTTAAATCATGGTTTCAACAGTTTAATTGTTTCTCATAATAACTAATAATTATATATAGTAATACAGATATGAAAAAGCATGTCCTTTTAAAATCATCAAAATTGTGCCTACCAGGTCTCAGCAAAGTCTCCATTCTGTGTATCTTGAGAGTTCCATGTAACACACTTATTTATGTCTGCATGTCCACCAGAGAATTGCTTTGTTAGATATTTTTAGGAATAAGATTCATATTTTATATCTCAGTGGGAGCTTACCTTTCAACCCCTGAGTCGCTATCTCTGACACAGTACTCATCGCTGTATATGTTTTAGAAAGTAAGAAAACTATCTGGCGAAATATATATATTTTTTGAGTGATAAATTGTTACAGACCTGCTTTATAATGAGATCATTTGGCAGTCTTTGTGTGCTCGGCGGACATTCCTTTATGAGCCAGACGAGGGCAGCACGTTCTCACCGCGTCACGTCTGACGTTCTCAACTCGGCGGCGTACAGCGGAAGTGGCAGACCAGTGTTTTCCCAAGTCATTGTCCGCAAACTAGCAGAAGATACCTGACATTGTTGTCACAAACAGAAAATATCTGCGCTCATTACTTTGCTTTTATACTAGACAAAATGCCGTTGGAAAACCTGGAAGAAGAGGGTCTGCCTAAAAACCCCGATCTTAGGATAGCACAGCTGAAATTTTTGCTCACGATGGACGGTCACCGACAAGATGATAAAGTTAAAACTGAGCTCATGGACTCGATCAAAGAGAACAGTGAGTTTTGGCTTCTACCTCGTAAATAAACCAACAAAAATAACGTTAGCTAGCTAGATAACAAGGTAGTTCTGGTCGACAAACTAGCATGGGCAACGTCTCTAGCTTGCGTCACTGTCGGACATATATCAAACTGCTAACCTAGCTGCCGGTCAGTTAGCTATTCAATACAAGGTATTATAACTAGCTAATCAACCCGATAACGGTAATATACTGGTTAAATAAAAATGTCTAACGTTAGCATGTTGCCAAATAAAGTTACAACCGTCAAGTTGTAGCTAGCTAGCCACAATAGCTGATGATGAATTGTCTCTTGTTACAGATATGGCACCTTACTATGAAAGCCTGTGTAAAGACCTGAAGTGGCAACTTGACACAGACCTGCTGAATAAGATGAAGAAGGCCAACGAGGACGAGCTGAAACGCCTGGATGATGTCCTGGAAGATGCAGAGAAGAACCTCGGGGAGAGTGAAATCCGAGATGCAATGATGGCTAGAGCTGAATATCTCATCCGAATCGGGAATAAAGTGAGTTTTGCATTAATCAGCTACTACATTCAGAGCAGAGGCCATGGAGTACGAAACCATGTTATTTGTTTGTACCATGATTTGACCTCATACAAAACAAGTGTCAGCCCATAGCTCATTGTAACACATGTTATACTTATAAAGCAATAATCTGCCTCTGTAATCCCCTGGACTCTTTAGTCCAACCTAGCCATGCATGTACATCATTAGCTCAATTAAACAAGCTACTAACTTTAACTCCACAGGAGGACGCTTTGACTGCCTTCAGGAAGACCTTTGATAAGACTGTGGCCCTGGGACATCGACTAGACATTGTGTTCTACCTACTAAGGATTGGACTGTTCTATATGGACAGTGACCTCATCACACGCAACACTGAGAAAGCTAAAAGGTAGTTTGCCTAAAAGGGGCTACTTCTCTCTGCATTCACTACTTTATGATAACATGCCATTAGGGGTCCTCACTCACTATCTATTCTAAGAATTATATTTGCAGTAACTGTTTAGGCCTGTTTGGGTGTTTTTCATAGCATTTTGCCTGCCATTCCATTGTGTTGACTCTGTGTTGTAAGCCATTGTTTTCTATATCCTCGTATTTTGAAAGCATTGTCATTTCAGTGACCTTGTTTGTGTCTGCACAGCCTTATTGAGGAGGGGGGTGACTGGGACAGGAGGAACCGTCTCAAGGTGTACCAGGGCCTGTACTGTGTGGCCATCCGTGACTTTAAACAGGCTGCTGAGCTCTTCCTGGACACAGTGTCTACCTTCACCTCCTATGAGCTCATGGATTACAAGACCTTCGTCACGTACACTGTCTACGTCTGCATGATTGCCCTGAAGAGGCCCGACCTCAGAGAAAAGGTTGGTAGCAGGAGCCACGGTGGTGGTGTTGTCATCCATGTGCCTACGTCATTCAAGAGTTGGTTGTTTTAAGACTGTGTACTTGCAGAAAACAATACTTTCCACATGCCAGAACGTGAACATTCAAACTTGTTTTTAATAAGTGAAGACACTTCTTTATATAGCTGGTAGATTTCCAGTTCTGGCATAAATATAGCATCTCCTGTGGACTAATGTGTTGTTCTCCCTCTCCCCCAGGTGATAAAGGGAGCAGAGATCCTGGAGGTGCTGCACAGTCTCCCTGCTGTCCGCCAGTACCTCTTCTCCCTCTACGAGTGTCGCTACTCTGTCTTCTTCCAGTCACTGGGTGAGACACCCCTCGTTTAGGCTTACAAAAAGTAAAGCCGAAGCACGCTGATGTCTGCAGCCAGTGAGTGGACATGCGTGTTTCACTTCGCCTCATTCTTTAGTTGTAAACTTGTTTGTCTCTGTCCCCTCTACAGCCACGGTGGAGCAGGATATGAAGAAGGACTGGTTGTTTGCCCCTCACTACCGTTACTACGTGAGGGAGATGCGTATCCATGCTTACAGCCAGCTCCTGGAGTCCTACCGCTCACTCACCCTGGGCTACATGGCTGAGGCCTTTGGAGTCAGTACAGAGTTCATTGACCAGTGAGTCTCACGTCTACCTCTTGTCTCATACCCACAATACCTAACCTCAGCAAAAGAAACGTCCACTCACTGTCAACTGGGTTTATTTTCAGCAAACCTAACATGTGTAAATATTTGTATGAACATAAGATTCAACAACTGAGACATAACCTGAACAAGTTCCACAGACATTGAATAATGTGTCCCTGCAGTGCATCTCCTCCTCATGGACTGCACCAGAGTTGCCAGTTCTTGCTGTGAGATGTTACCCCACTCTTCCACCAAGGCACCTGCAAGTTCCCGGACATTTCTGGGAGGAATGGCCCTAGCCCTCACCCTCCGGTCCAACAGGTCCCAGGCGTGCTCAATGGGATTGAGATCCGGGCTCTTCGCTGGCCATGGCAGAACACTGACATTCCTGTATTGCAGGAAATCGCGCACAGAACGAGCAGTATGGCTGGTGGCATGGTCATGTCAGGATGAGCCTGCAGGAAGGAGAGGAAGATGTCTTCCCTGTAACAAGCTCAGTCCGATGACGCTGTGACCCTCCACCTCGATCCCGCTCATTCCTTTGATGATAAACGCGAATCTGACCATCACCCCTGGTGAGACAAAACCGCGACTCGTCAGTGAAGAGCACTTTTTACCAGTCTTGTCTGGTCCAGCGACGGTGGATTTGTGCACATAGGCGATGTTGTTGCCGGTGATGTCTGGTGAGGACCTGCCTTACAACAGGCCTACAAGCCCAGTCTCTTGCTGACAGTCTGGCACTGGAGGGATTGTGCATTTCGGGTCGAACTCAGGCAGTCGTTGTTGCCATTCTGTACCTGTCCCGCAGGTGTGATGTTCGGATGTTCCGATCCTGAGCAGGTGTTGTTACAGGTGGTCAGCCACTGCGAGGACGATCAGCTGTCCATCCTGTAGCGATGTCTTAGGCGTCTCACAGTTTCGGACATAGCAATTTATTGCCCTGGCCACATCTGCAGTCCTCATGCCTATGGCACATTCACGCAGGTGTGCAGGGACCCTGGGCATCTTTGTTTTGGTGTTTTTCAGTCAGTAGAAAGGCCTCTTTTACTGTCCTAAGTTTTCATAATTGTAAGCTGTTAGTGTCTTAGTGACCGTTCCGCAGGTGCATGGGAAACAAGAGTTTAAACCCTTTACAATGAAGGGTTGATTTTTACGAATTCTTTGAAAGACAGGGTCCTGAGTTTATTAATGCCTATCCTGGAGGTTGTCGTAAATCAGCGACTACGCCATTGGTTGAGGACTTCGAGTCGCATAGGAATGATGCTGCCTATCAGAAGACAATGAATATTGGTCTTAATTTGTTTTCCCTTCGCTCTCAGGGAACTCTCCCGATTCATAGCTGCTGGTCGCCTCCATTGCAAAATCGACAAAGTAAACGAGATTGTGGAAACCAACAGGTAAGAATAACATTTTCACATGCATGTAAAACATTGGTTTCTATATTAAAAGTGGCAGAGCTCAGTGTTGTATTTTCTTTCCTTCAGACCTGATAGCAAGAATTGGCAGTACCAGGAGACTATCAAGAAAGGGGACCTACTGCTCAACCGTGTCCAGAAACTGTCCCGAGTTATTAACATGTAACATGGGGTGCAGCGTTACCTTTGGGAGGGAGATCTGGCGTTTCCCTGTTGTATCAGTATCCACACCAGTAGTTTGTCTGAAGAAGCGACCCTTATTGTGTATATAATAAATTCTTTTTGGTGACTTCTTCTTTTCCTTTGATACACACATGGATGAAAGTGATTACTGAAATAAAACCACTTCAGTAAAGAAACAAAGACCTTTTTTCTGTATAAATAGCTGTATAAATTATTTATTTACAGAAACATGTTACAAAACAAAGACTATACAATCTTAAATATTAAGTAAATCTAACCTACCATGTTTGTTCATGAATTACATAGCAGCCAATACACAAGTCCAGCTGATCAAATGATTCTGATGTTCTAAAACAAAATACTATACACGCTCTTACATAGGAGTTATCTACTGAAAATATGTTCCTCCCGCAAGCTGTGTTCTCTCACTTTCACATTCCAAGGCTGTGGTACTTGATAAAAACAGCTTTGCAAAGTTTCCATCATATGGAAACAAGGTCAGCGTTGTGAGTGGGGTTGAGGGTAAACAAAAACACTTTACTGAACCTGTTAAACAATTCATAACTGACCAGGGAGCTTCAATACCCCCTGGTCTGCACCAAGATCTCAGACGTCTCAACTGGAAAACGTTGATAAAAAAAAAAAGTTAACACTTCGGGCTCTATTCAATGTGGATCGCTGAAGCGTTACTGTTAGGTCATCTCCGATTGAGCTGACATGCATTGACTGACGACTCAAACTGAATTATTTCATTCGCTACATACTTCAGTATGAGACTACCATCACTGAAGTCATTTGGTGTTGTACAAAAAGTCCTCAGCGATTGGATCATCTCTACCCAATTAGAGTATCAAAGCGATTGGATCATCTCTACCCAATTAGAGTATCAAAGCCAATGTTGAATTTCCAAACATTGCATTACCCATGTCTTCTGGCTCTGGACCAGAACGGTTAGAACAGCGTTTCCCATCCTCAGAACACAAAGGGGTGCACGTTTAGTTTTTTGTTTACGTTCTAGAAATGGTCAGGGAGGTACTCAGATCCAGATCATTGCGGAGAAGAAACAAAACATCTGTGGGTGTGGCATAGCAGTTACCTGGAACAAGGAGTTTGGGTAGCTAGGCAAACATGCAGAGTTTACCGCTAATGTGGGAACATTGTTTTTAAATTTCAATCACGATATAACTGAACTTCTGCGATACGGATTGAATAGAGCCCGACGTACTTCATACCAGCTAGCTGACAAGCTAATCAGGTTTTTACCACATTTAGGGTTCATAGGCATATTTTAAAAGCAAGCTCCTAAAACACTTTGAACATTCAAGTAAGGTAAAACTAAAATGAAAAAAGTTCTGTCCTTAAACAGTCAGTGTGAAACAAATGCAGGCACTTTCTTATTTCAGCATTTCTGAAAGCTGCAAACTAAGAATTTCCTTAAAACGCTGCGCTTCAAATTATGTTTGGCAACAATGATGCAAGCAGTTTCACTGTTTGAAGGGTTCATCTTCCTTGCTTTAATGATTGCTTAAGTCCCTTCAGCTTTAAGGGAAAGTGTTTCAAATGATGAAATGTTACAAGGTCTTCGTCTAAAAAGGTAAATGATTGAATCTATGGAAATCGCTTAGACAACGGGCACAGCTTTCAGCCTGCGGGACATTTCAGAATCACAGGCTATTTGGGTCAAATAAAATGATAATTTCTTTGTTGATTCAGAGGCAACTTGAAAATAGTAAAAAGCACAGGTGAGACCTTGGAGAGTTAAAAACAAAGTATTGTCTGTCACACAAACACATGCTCGTGGCAACACTACCTTTTAAAGCAGGGGTGTCAAACATTGAGGGGGGTCCAATCCACCCTGTGGGTGATTTGAGTAAAACAAAACAAACTCAATATACTTTAAAACAAAGGATCATTGACTAGATTCAGCCGTGGGCCGATTTTTTCTTGAGCGGCTGGTCAGGGGACCGGAACATAATTACATAAAAATAATCATTTATATATTACTAATTGACCGCAAGAAGTCCAAACATATCATGTTTGACTAAAACATAATACTTTCAAACCATGCTTATATTTGTATAGGATCAGGTGTCTCTAAGTATGGGAATACTTCGGAGCATATTTCCAAAATTAAAATCCCTTGGAGCTGATTTCCTGGTGGTTTTACTATCTTTTATGTCCAACAATGAAAATAAAACTACCCCCGGGCCGAATTTGGGGAACACTGTTTTAAGGACTAAAACCAAATCGAAACTGTGTAGAAATGATAATACACCTACATTCACCTCGTTGAGTGCGGCCCTTGGGGCAATATTGAGTTTGACACCCCTGTTTTAAAGGATCCCAGTACATGATTCATGAGATGCTTCAACCTCTAGTTATAGGCCTATTGCATTATAGACTTGGCAGTGAACCACTTCAAATAAGTTAAGTTCTTAAACTTGTTCTTTCATTTAATAAATAATAATGATCTCAATTGTACCCCAAAAAATTGTGTAAGAAAATGCCTGTGCAAAAATACATATTTCAATATGTACAATTCGTTAATAAAATATGTATTCTGAAATAGGGATACTTCGATATTTGTTCAATTCATACAAGAAAAAGCTAAAGTAAGATAGAAAATAGTCGGCTCCTCAGCTAAGCTCGCTGCCTGACATCAGTGGAGTTTATGAAATTTACAGGAGTTACAAAAAGTAGTAACCTACTCTGAAGCCATCTCCATGAATCTCACCCCCCCCCCCCCCCCCCCAAAAAAAACACGATCCCAAGGAGCATCAACTCAGAGACAGATGGGGCAATGGAGCATCATCTCATCTCAGAGACAGACGGGGAAGTATTGCCAGTTTAAGATTCCGTGCTTTGACGAAGGACAAGTGTGATGGACAACTGTATTGTGACATGACTGAAGGTACCGGAATGGAAATCCTAATAGCCAATAGCCAAAGCTGGCGTAGTGGTTACAGACTAGGGTGGGTGAAACGGATGGCTGCCTTTGGCTAGCTTTTGGCTAGCTTTTGGGGAAAATAAGCCCGACTTAAAATGTCCTAAAGCAAGTAGTGGGTCTGTGTTTGTTTAGTGCTGTTCACAGTTAGGGCTAGGTCTACTGTAGCTGTTCATTTGTAAGATAAAAATATTGTAGGAATTAACACTTGTCCTCAAGACAAGCCTCTTTCACAACCGTTCAATCAAATTGTCGTATCAGGCATCCTTTTTTCACATATGCATGCACAATTTACTTTCTTCTCCACACAGATTTTTGTAGTTAAATTCAGTGAAAAACATAAGAAACATAAAAAAGTAACACTTGCATAATTGTTTGGGTCATGTATGGAACTCATATAGAATTGACTGAATCTGCTCCTCATGTGGTTCATCTCTGGCTACTATACATAACCTGACGTTATGTACACGTCACACTGATTAAAACCAACCGACAAAATGTAGTGGAAGCATTAAAAAAACAACAATGTGATTGTGTTCGAAGTGTTGCAACTGACAGTTTTTCCTTATCCTGCCCTCTCCTTCCAAGGCTTCTGAGTTCAGGCGTGGAGGTGTACATTTGAATTTCCAGTAGAATCTAGTCTCACACACACACACACACACACACACACACACGAGCTCATCGGAAACCAACAGATTGCGGCTTGAGAGCTCTCCAGTCAATCCCAGTGGCTCTGCGTCATGATGGTTGGTGGGCAGTGCCATGGCTGTTGTGCCAGCACTTTTCCCTTCCTCCGTACCTCTGGAATTTCAACAATAGGTCAAAGGGCAGACAGGAGAGAAAAGGAGGGAGTAGGAGCCTGTCTTCCCCATAGGAAGATCTACCTCTGTACCCTGACTGACAGGGGGCCAAGTGTGACCCACTCCGGGTGTTAACGCCTGCCACCTCCACACGGCGCTCCTACATGGCTTTGGGAGGAATAGTTACACTATAGACGATAACAGTGACGTCACTGGGCTGTCCAGATCATCTCCACCCTGAGGATCTTGGGAAGCTGAGAGTAACGTATTAGAAGGCCTTGTGCAGTCCAGAGCAGCGCACAGATTGCCTCCTCTTCATCCGCCCCTCGGTTCCATACAGAGAACCCAGCCATCGCTGTCAGGGGCGGGCCTTTGGCTGAGAGAGAGAGAGACAGAGAGAGAAAGGTAGGGAAGTTAGATTATAAATTACAACATTTATTAATTTGTGATTTTTTTGTTTAATGTTTTGTCTAAAGTCTATATGTGGTCACACGTACATATGTTGAAGATATACAAGTCCTGACTGTATACAGTGAATTTCCCAACAGATAAAGAGATTGACTGGTTGATGATAGGCATTAGCAGCCAGTGTGTGAGGTGTCCAACCCACCTGATGGATGAGGGAGTTGTTGGTGAGCCCCGTGGCTCCTGGGATTGTGCGTCCATGTTTGCTGTGGATGTTGTTGATGGCTGGAGACTTGGCCACTTTGGGCCTGCCCGCCCCCCCGCCACCGCCCCCTAAACTACCACCTCCTCCACTGTTGATGGAGCTGACAGCGGGGGAGCCCTTGCGTTTCTTCCCCTCTAGGCGGCCGTCATTGTGGGCATGGCTGAAGCTGCTGTGGTGCTCTGGGGCCTGGTGGACAAAGGGCCCCAGGGAGAGGGTGGAGTCACTGCTGTTCATCACTACACTCATCCTCTTGATGGACTCGGCCGGGCTGCCCGAGGGGGGGCCTCTGACCCCGGACCCCGACAACCCCGCTGGCCCCGACGGCTCTGCCTTCAGACTGAGGGAGTTGGTCCGGGCGTTGGGGCCACAGTTGAGTCCCACACTGTGGACGCCACTGTGAGACGAGGAGGAGGAGGAGACTAGCGAGGCATGGTGGTACGTGCTCCCTGAGCTGCCACTGTGAACTGTGCAGTTCTTCTTGAAGGAGGAAGAGGTGGTGTTGGAGGAGGAAGAGGACTCTGAGGAGTAGGTGGTAGCGTGAGACGATGTAGGGAGGGAGCTGTTCTTCCTCTTCTTCCCCGAGCTGAGGCTGCTGCTGCTGCTTCCTCCACTGCTGCCCCCACTGGTGGAGTTGGTTATGGCAGCTGTGGAGGAGGACTCCCGGGGTCTGAAGGACTTGCCACTGGATCTGGACTTGAGCGGTCGTCCTGAGGACAGGGAGGGGACCGAGGAGTGGGCTGAAGGCATCTGGGGCGACGAAGACACTTGTCTGGCCTGTGCTGCGCTGTAGGCAGGGTGGTCGGCCGCGCCCTGGGGGGAGGCACGGGCGTTTAAGGTGGTCCCGTACGAGAGCACAGACTTGCTGTCGTAGGACTGAGTGTAGGGGGGTGGAAGGGGCGCAGAGGAGGGGCTGAGGAAGCCCGAAGCAGGGGCGCTACCGTGTGATGAGGACAAGGAGTTTGTGGTTGTCCTGTGGGCCGGCGCAGAGGAAGAAGAAGAGGAGGAGTTCTCCAAGGCGAAAGGGATTTTTCTATAACACAAACAGACCACTGTGATCATCCCCATCAGTAACATTTACACACAGAGGGGTCAGCACAGCACAGTCCCGGAGAGACACTGGAACCGCTAGCTTATAGTGTCCCATACAGCACTAGATCTCCCTTCACCACCCTGCAACACTTTGGCTCCCTGTCTAGGGCTGTGGCGGTCACGAAATTTCACCCGCCGGTGATTGTCAAGCAGATAACTGGTCGGTCTCACGTTAATTGACCGTTAATTAACATAGACATTTAGCATCTCCTGGCTTCCACACATAGCCTGCAAGACAATTTAAAAAGTGTAATAAATTAAATGTAATATAGCCTGCACCTTCACAACAAATCCATTATTTATTTTAAAACAGGTCTATTTTCATTTTAAAAACAGGTCTAAAGAAGCATGATATGAAGAAAATGTTGTCAGAAGAAAAGAATAGCCTACTCCGATGTTAGATCCTGATGTGGATATGCCAAATGGCTGTGGGATACACTAGTTTATTTGGCAGACAATATGAGATTATAATTCCATGGCATTATTTCATGAAGAATAAAACTGAACAAAATATAAATATTTTCTAAAAACCTTTTGAGGGAGTGCGTACACTATTCTATGTTGAGCGGTTAACAAAGAAATAGGTACTCCTATATGCCTAATTTATAGTTATTAATGTAACTTTAGTTGTGGAAAAACATTGGGCTATTATGTTTGGATTTTTAATACATTGTAAGGCTGTTTTGAAAAAAGTAGCTTGTAAAGGCTTGAGCTGTACTTTGTTTTTTTTGTGCAGGCTGCACACACTCCAATAGTCTCTCAATCACAATTTGACAAGCACTTGATAATGCCTCGAATTTCACAGCGGCATCCCCTTTGTGGCCGTAATGCACCCTAAAAAAATCCATGCATTTTGCAGCCCGGAGTGCTGCTTTGTGCCCTTCTCCCTGAGTGTGCTGCGCAATCCGAAGAGTCTCTCACTCACATGGCTCTCCGTCACGTGACCGGGTCTTTCTCAGAGGCTACAAGTGAAGACCGACACATCGGGGATGCAACTGTGCGCGCGTCCTTATCCATTTCCGAGGTGCATATTGAAGATATTGGAAGAACTGTCCACATTCACTTTTCGTCAGCCAACAACATTCAAAAGCACAAGCCTATGTCAATATTCTATCCCCTATAGTACAAAAGTTGACCCATTCTATTCTGTGCATAAAATAAATATTCCAAACAGTCTGGGACAGTTGTGGGATGCGAAAGAGACCCTAATTAACACAACCTCTAGCATCAAAAATGTTTTTATGCAATGTGGCTGACGCAACAGATCAGAACATTTAGCATAAAATGTTGAAACTATTAGGCCATTTCTTCACATGATAAACACAGCAATGCGCACATGGCAGTAGGCGATAAGTGCAAATGTTCCATTAGTGGGAAAACCCCATTCTCAAAAGTGACCACAATGTGATTATGCATGTAATGCTTTTATTACGAAGGTGCATTTTTATGGTGAAAATGATCTTCTCCAAACTTGAAACTCACGCGCTGCTTATGTATGTCAATTAAACTCTACACCCCTTGTAAAGTGGATTAATGTGCTTCATTTTAAGAAGTTATTTGGCCACTTTAGATGTGATACAAACCTTATCAAAACATATGAGGTGGGCACTATGATTAGAAAAAGTTGCAAAAAAAAGGCTTTGTATCTTATGCTGGGCATCATTCACAAGTGATAATACAGTGGGGCAAAAAAGTATTTAGTCAGCCACCAATTGTGCAAGTTCTCCCACTTAAAAAGATGAGAGGCCTGTAATTTGCATCATAGGTACACTTCAACTATGACAGACAAAATGAGAAAAAAAATCCAGAAAATTACATTGTAGGATTTTTAATGAATTTATTTGCAAATTATGGTGGAAAATAAGTATTTGGTCAATAACAAAAGTTTATCTCAATACTTTGTTATATACCCTTTGTTGGCAATGACAGAGGTCAAACGTTTTCTGTAAGTCTTCACAAGGTTTTCACACACTGTTGCTGGTATTTTGGCCCATTCCTCCATGCAGATCTCCTCTAGAGCAGTGATGTTTTGGGGCTGTTGCTGGGCAACACGGACTTTCAACTCCCTCCAAAGATTTTCTATGGGGTTGAGATCTGGAGACTGGCTAGGCCACTCCAGGACCTTGAAATGCTTCTTACGAAGCCACTCTTTCGTTGCCCGGGCAAATGTTCTATTTTGGTTTCATCTGACCATATGACATTCTCCCAATCTTCTTCTGGATCATCCAAATGCTCTGTAGCAAACTTCAGACGGGCCTGGACATGTACTGGCTTAAGCAGGGGGACACGTCTGGCACTGCAGGATTTGAGTCCCTGGCAGCGTAGTGTGTTACTGATGGTAGGCTTTGTTACTTTGGTCCCAGCTCTCTGCAGGTCATTCACTAGGTCCCCCCGTGTGGTTCTGGGATTTTTTCTCACCGTTCTTGTGATAATTTCGACCCCACATGGTGAGATCTTGCGTGGAGCCCCAGATCGAGGGAAATTATCAGTGATCTTGCATGTCTTCCATTTCCTAATAATTGCTCCCACAGTTGATTTCTTCAAACCAAGATGCTTACCTATTGCAGATTCAGTCTTCCCAGCCTGGTGCAGGTCTACAATTTTGTTTCTGGTGTCCTTTGACAGCTCTTTGGTATTGGCCATAGTGGAGTTTGGAGTGTGACTGTTTGAGGTTGTGGACAGGTGTATTTTATACTGATAACAAGTTGAAACAGGTGCCATTAATACAGGTAACGAGTGGAGGACAGAGGAGCCTCTTAAAGAAGAAGTTACAGGTCTGTGAGAGCCAGAAATCTTGCTTGTGGTTAGGTGACCAAATACTTATTTTCCACCATAATTTGCAAATAAATTCATAAAAAATCCTACAATGTGATTTTCTGGATTTTTTCTCTCATTTTGTCTGTCATAGTTAAGTGTACCTATGATGAACATTACAGGCCTCTCTCATCTTTTTAAGTGGGAGAACTTGCACAATTGGTGGCTGACTAAATACTTTCCCATTACGCAATCACATAGCCTATAGAAATGTCTCGTAACATGAGCTCATGGGCTCTCATGAAGTGTTTGATTAGATTTTCAAGTGATTAGAGGGACAATAGAGTGCTGAGTACCAGGCAGTTAGCAAGTTTGGTAGGCTACTAATGACCATCAGCAGCATCAGAGCTTGGAGGAGCCTAATTACAGTGACTAACGGTCATGTGGAATTTGACTGCCTTTGTGACTCCTGACCACAAGGGTGGCGGTAATACGGTCACCGCAACAGCCCCATCTCTGCCTCTGTGATTTTGCAATAGGTTTGTGAATTAGGTAGGTATTATGGAAGGAATTCTGGTCTAATGAATGTACACAGACTTACTTCCACATCTGAGTGTTGACGTGCTTGTCCATCATGGCGGTAAGAGCACATCGCATTCGATCCCAGCGCCGGTCAAACGAGTAGCAGCTTCTCCCAAACAGTTGACTTCCAAAGGTACAAAACTGAGCAGCAGCAGGGAGGGAAATAGTTAACACAAATACGCACTAACAAACCAATCACACACACACTGCTGCTTCCCATGCACGGTGCAAGCTGCCACTCAATGGGAGGACTGATTTCACATACATCTGGCTATGTAGTCGTTTCATTGTTGCTGTGTTGTGAGCATATCCCTGTAATATCAAATTAAATTTGTGGTGGACTTACAGCTGCCGGCCGTGGGTGGTAACCTGAATAGTGACAGTCCAGTTTGTCTGTGCACTCCTCCCGCTCATCGTTCTCCCCCTCGTCACTGGACAGGCGGGAGCCCCCGTCAGGAGCGGACGTAGCGTGGTGGGGGTCTCCCGGGGTACCCCCACCTCCATCAGAGATAATGCTGTTCAGCCTAAGAGCAGAGGAAACAGTGATTTAGGAACACACATCAGAGATGCAGGTACTTGCTGTACAACACTGCAAAAAGTAGTGGTTGGATGGCGAGAACCCAGGAAGAGCACATGAAGTGACTCACCGTGGAAGACCAAGATTGTGAGGTTTGGGCTTGCCAAACGCCAAAGGCTTGGTGGCGTCGGTGGCTCCGTTGCCATGAGCGACCTGGTGGGCGTCGTGGTGGGGGGCGAGCCGTGAGGGGGAGGGATGGGGTTCCCTGAGAGGGGTGGTCTGCAGGGGGTGGGGGTGCTGCAGTTCCCGTTCCCGGGCTTTGCTTTTGTGCTCTGCCAACAGTGTGTCGAAGCGTTTCCTCCGGCCCAGCACTGCCCTCCGCTGGCTAAGGGAATGTGTCTGAGGGAAGGAGAAGGCCAAGAGGTATGTTAGGTCAGGGTGTGCTGCACTCTGAGAATCTGAAGGCTGCCTAAATACCTAGGAAATGTGACAAGGAATATTTCCTAACCACACAAAACAGAGAAAGAGAGGGGGCAGAAGAGAGGGCTTGGTACCTTGCATGTTAGGGATCGTGTGCATGGCTTCCGAGCTGTCATATCCAGGACCCCACAGTGGATATCTGGATTAAACTCACGTTCTGATGGAAGAGAGAGAAAACAGGATGGGTAGAAAGGAAGAGAGAAACATAGTATATTCAGTTAGTGGCATTTCTGCCAATAACAGCTAGTTTTCAGTTTTCCCCTCCCCACTCAGACCACTCCCAGACAGTCCTAGCTACATTTTTGCTTGAGAAATTCCTCTTTAATTGAAGACAACCACAGTAAGGTATTTGATTGTTACACAGAAATAATTTGATAGAGATAAAAAAAACGGCTGCAATGGACCTTTAAAACAAAACGTCCTCCAGACATAAACCCCTATCACCTCCTCTCACCTGACAGTCTCTTGTAGAGGTGTTGTCTGCTACTAGTGCTGTTGTCCTGCTTCTTTTCCAGGGAGACGTGGCCCTTGCCGTTGGGGATCTGGCCGGGAGCAAGCAGGGGAGCCTTTGGTATGGAGGGACAGTTAAGGCCTGGCTTCAGGGGTGACGAGGAGCTCACAGTGCTGCTGGAGGAAGAGGACGATAAGTGGGCCGAGGGAACCTGCACCAGCTTGGCTGACGAATCCACCTTCAGACGCATCTTCTCCACTTTGACCGCAGGGGTCAGGCTGGAAGAGAGAGATGGACAGAGGAGAAAGCGAGGGAGTTAATTTTATCTATAGCAGCATTAAATACTTCCGAAAAATAGTTGAATTTTAACAGAACAGAGTTTGAAATGTGTTCAAATCCCCAGGCAGAAAGCCAACATGTTTTGAGTGGTTGTAAATGGAGTTGGATAAAGGGGCTTATTTAGAAGGAGGGTAGCACAGGGAGACTTCAGACAGAGCTAGACTTCAGAGGAGCAGGGAGAGGACCTAAGATGAAGAGATAAGATATAACTCAAGAGGATCAAATCAAACGTGAAGCAGGGCTTTAAGAGGCAGGGGACTGTACTAGGGCTGGCCGACATATCGAATTCAATGTAATTCCAAAATGGCTTTATCGCAAGAATCAAGGTTTTTTTGTTCTTATGACCGTTTATGTCCGCTTGTTCTCATGTTGTCTTTTTGGTCTCGTCTCTTTCTGTCTTGAGTGCACCTTCTCACTCATAAACACACCAAGCCCCTCCCTTGCCACTCACAACTGAGTTTCCACTAGTTACTATAGAAACAAAGTCAAAATTGACTATATTGTGAAAAACTATGAAAACAAAAATGTGCTTTTTGGTCTTAATTTAAAGGTTAGCAGTGTGGTTAAGGTTAAAGGTAGACTCAGTGAAATGATGTTGCCACGAGCAGCACTGCAGACATTGAGATGAGTGAGATCCAAGACTTGGCTCTCAAAGTCACACACAGTATCTGCACATGTGAATGGGTTCACGCTATGCTGTTTACTCTCCGCATCTACGTCATATCGCTGAGTTTACCTTTAAAGGTTAAGGTCAGGATTAAATAAAAATGTTAAAAGGTTGACTTTGGGCACGAAAACTGTCCAACTCTGCCCCTTTCATTAGATTATTGCTGACTGTTTGAAATGCAGTGACCTTTAATTGTGCAACAAAGCTTATTTCGAGAAAACACTACTATATCGTGAATTGCCCACACGTTTGAAAAAAATCTAATGATTTTTTTTAGGGCCATATCGCCCAGCCCTAGGCTGAAGTTCAACATGACAATACGTTTTACTGAAGTTCAGCATGGTTCACCAGCATGGCTAGGCTAGACATTACTTACACCTTGTCGTTGAGCATCCTGAAGGGAGGGAAGTGAGGTCTCTGCTGGATGCCTGGTAGCTTCTCTTTGGCTGGTTTGAGGATTTTGGAGTTGGACGAGGTGCTGGTCCCACTGGAAGAGCGGCCCATGGCCCCCCCACTGACACCCCCACCAACCGGCCCACTGCTCCGAGACAGAGCTGTGGAGGGGGCTAAGGTGGAGGTGGGCTTACTGGACGAGCTGTGTCTTCTCTCTAGATAGGGGTCAGGGGAAAAGCAGGGTAGGGTAACCTAATGTACAGTCCACACAGACACATGACCCCTTCAGAAAGTAGTCACACCCCTTGACTTTTTCCACATTGTTGTTACAGCCTGAATTTAAAATGGATTACATTGAGATTTAGATTTTTCACTGGCCTACACACACACACCCATAATACCCCATAATGTCAACGTGGAATTATGAGTTTAGAAATGTAGAAATATTTATTTAACTGAAAGAATAAACGTCTTGTTTTCGAGATGATAGTTTCCAGATTCGACCATATTAATGACCAAAGGTTAATATTTCTGTGTGTTATTATGTTATAACTAAGTCTATGATTTGATAGAGCAGTCTGACTGAGCAATGGTAGGCACCAGCCGGCTCGTAAGCATTCATTCGAACAGCACTTTCGTGCGTTTGCCAGCAGCTGTTTATGACTTCAAGCCTATCAACTCCCGAGATTAGGCTGGTGTAACCGATGTGAAATGGCTAGCTAGTTAGCGGGGTGCGCGCTAATAGAGTTTCAAACATCACTCACTCTGAGACTTGGAGTAGTTGTTCCCCTTGCAGAGGATTTTATGGAGCGACGGGTAACAATGCTTTGAGGGTGGCTGTTGTCGTTGTGTTCCTGGTTCGAGCCCAGGGAGGAGCGAGTAGAGGGACGGAAGCTATACTGTTACACTGGCAATACTAAAGTGCCTATAAGAACATCCAATAGTCAAAGGTATATGACATACAAATGGTAGAGAGAGAAATAGTCCTATAAATACTATATTAACTACAACCTAAAACATCTTACCTTGGAATATTGAAGTCTCATGTTAAAAGGAACCACAGGCTTTCATATGTTCTCATGTTCTGAGCTGGGAACTTAATCGTTAGCTTTCTTACATGGCACATATTGCACTTTTACTTTCTTCTCCAACACTTTGTTTTTGCATTATTTAAACCAAATTGAACATGTTTCATTATTTCTTTGAGGCTAAATTGATTTTATTGATGTATTATATTAAGCGAATTCAGTATGTTCATTCAGTATTGTTGTAATTGTCATTATTACAAAAAAAAAAAAAAAAAAAAAAAAAAAAAACATTTGCCGATTAATCGGTATATGCTTTTTTTGGTCCTCCAATAAATCGGTATCGGCGTTGAAAAATCATAATCGGTCGACCTCTAGTAAAGACCCTCAGTTAAGCAGTGGATTTCAAACACAGACTCAACCACAAAGACCAGGGAGGTTTTCCAATGCCTCACAAAGAAGGGCACCTATTACGAGATGGATAAAAATGTAAAATGCAACATTGAATACCCTTTTGAACATGGTAAAGTTATTTATTACACTTGGGGATGGTGATGAATACACCCAGTCACAACAAAAATACAGGCGTCCTTCCTAACTCAGTTGCCAGACAGGAAGGAAACCGCTTCGGGATTTATCTATGGCATGACTTGAAAATGGCTGTCTAGCAATGGTCAACAACCAACTTGACAGAGCTTGAAGAATTTTAAAATAATACAAATATTGTTCAATCTAGGTGTGCAAAGCTCAGAGACTTACCCAGAAACACACACAGCTGTAATTCTCTGTCAATACATGATTCCAACATGTATTGACTCAGGGGTGTGAATACTTAAGATATATTTCTGTATTTCATTTTCAATAAATTTGCAAACATTTCTAAAAACATGTTTTCACTTTGTCATTATGGGGTATTGTGTGTAGATGGGTGAGACAAACACATATTAAATCCATTTTGAAGTCAAAGGGTACGAATACTTTCGGAAGGCACTGTACAAGCAATCTGAGACGTCGACACAACTCATAAATTGGTAGTAGTGTTATTTTTTCCAGAAACAACGGGCCTTTTGACAGTAATAGTTTTGCGATAATTGTGCAGGGAATCATGGGTAAACATTTCCTAAACAAAGTCAAAAGCAGGCAGCTTCAAAAGCAAAGACTAGAAAGCCTTGCTGATCCAGGCCAATTCATCCTGAACTAGAAACACGGGCCAAGGGCTTGATTTCCTGTCAGCCAGAAGGGAACAGTTGAGATTACAATAACTGCTAAAAGACAATACTGACACCAGAGAAGAAAATAATTAAACCAAGACAAAAAAAACAGCAGCTGCTGAACAGGACAAAGGGCTCTGTGCAATCCAAACCGTATTGCAGTATTTTAATGTTACGCAGCTCTCACACACACACACACACACACAAAGAGAACGTGAAAGTAAAACAGAAGGAGAGAAAATGAAAGTTCTACAGTAAGAGAGGAAGAAAGAACGCATGTGAGAGAGACAGCTCTTTAGATAAGAGCAGAGCACTGCAATGAAAGTGAGCTGAAGACTAACTGAAAACTCACATCTGGTGTTGAATTTTGGCCAGTCCTGAGGGTTAATCTGACTATTTTACAGCCAGATAACTACAGAAACACTGATGACGCTACCTCCTCCCAACCAGCACAACAAAACCAGTTTCATCTTCTAGTCATGAAGAAAAGCATGTGTGTGTGTGTGAGAGAGTGTGTGTGTGAGAGAGAGAAATATACATACAATCACTGAATAAGAGGAAACTGTGAGAGAGTAGAGAAATAAGAGAATGGAGAGAAAGCACAAGAGAGAGAGATAGATATAGACAGACATATATACGAAACTCCAACTAACCTTATGCTAACTCCATGCAGGTCTGGGCTACATGCCAAGGCTGTCTCAGTGGGTGAGTAGCAACAGAGCGTGGCAGAATGCACAGCTGCCACTCCCAGCCCCACACCCACAATTTTACACTACAGCAGCTAAAAGAGCAACAACCCCAGGGCTTTCCTCTCCCTCCTCACACATACACACTAAACCAGCCCAGCCTATACGCTGTGACAAAGCCCCTCCCGGAGTTGAGCTGTTTCAACCCTCTTCTACCCTCCCGCCCATGACACACTGCCTTCCTGGTAACAGGCTAGCACCCGGCCTCTCCACCATCTCCACCTTTCGCTGCTGCTCAATCTAGCTCAGAATTCGCTGAATAACCCACACGCAAGCGCGAGCAGGTTTCCCCAGCGTGACGTTCCCACAATGCCTGCCAAAGGCTGAGAGAGCCAGCCAGCCACAGAGGTCCTGGCAGACCAGTAGAACAGGAAAACAGTGAAGAGGTGCAGCGTTATGGTCTATTCTCACACTATCTTCTCTCTAGAGGGCCGTGGAATCCCTGGCTACTGAGGAGAGAGGCTGGCTGGCCGGGAAACATTTTGGATAGTGGGCCCCGGTGCACAGCATAGGC
Source organism: Oncorhynchus mykiss (assembly GCF_057628025.1). NCBI lineage: Eukaryota > Metazoa > Chordata > Actinopteri > Salmoniformes > Salmonidae > Oncorhynchus > Oncorhynchus mykiss. The sequence continues at coordinate 45,505,701 of NC_143028.1, forward strand.
CTACACACTGTACACTCAGGGTAGACTACACATAAAACAAGGCCCAATCAAAAGGAATAGGCCTTAAAATTTCCTCTTATGACCTGACAACACTATCGTAGAAGTCACTTCATGAAAATCAGATCTGCTTTTGAGCAACCAGTTGGTGGATTGCATCCTCATAGGGTGTGGATGGTGTTTTTGCATAGTCCTGTCAACAGTGCAGGCTTGTTCTCCTCAGAGCGTATAGCTCTGCATGCAGCGCCACTGTCAAAACACCACATCCACTAGGGGACCGCAACAGGCGGCCTGACGGCCAAAACAGCCCTACGAGGGATTTTTTTTGGCACCCGTTTTTTTTTGTTAAAAACGCCCTATTAAGACACTATGTTTGTGTTTTTCTTTATTTTGCCAGTTACCTGCATGTATGCATGCATGTGATTGTGTGCCAATGTAATCAAGGTACGAAATTATAGTTATTTTCAAATGCAATCTCCTTTTGGGCTTAGTTGTGGTCGATTAAAAAAAAATTGACAAATTAGTAATAATTATGTTCCGGCCCACTGACCACCTCTGACAAAAATCAACCTGCGGCTGAATCTAGTTGCCTACCCCTGCCATACAACATATGGATGGGCGTCAAGCAATAGAGGAGAATGAGGTGAAACAGTCTAGATGTTGTTTAGCTCAGTGGACCTGCCCTGTTATAATCTCCACCTGGCAGAGAAGAATCACAGCATATAGAATCACAGTGCACTGACCTTTAGCAGACTCTCTCAGCCTTTCCTACCAGCAGCAGCACAACAAAGCAACACAGTGGCTTCATGGAATGAAAGCCATTTAAACCACACAGACTACAAACAGGCCAGAAAATGAAGGTTCGTCTTTGGTGCCTTGCAGAGATTAGCTCATTACTCTATAGAAGACAAGTCCACTAATGTTTCACTGGTCAGACAAGTCCAGTAGTCTTCAGAGAGGCACTGCCGAGTCCTGCGTTCACACGCTGTACACTGGAAGACTAATGAATGAACAGGCCTCTTATGAAACTTCATAACGGCTGGTCTAGCTCCACAAGTCAATGAGACGATAACTTTGCAGATGAGACAGACAGTCTGACAGACCCCCCCCCTTGGGTTGTGCCGTGGCGGAGATCTTTGTGGGCTATACTCAGGCTTGTCTCTGGATGGTAAGTTGGTGGTTGAAGATATCCCTCTAGTAGTGTGGGGGCTGTGCTTTGGCAAAGTGGGTGGGGTTATATCCTGCCTATTTGGCCCTGTCCGGGGGTTTCGTCGGATGGGGCCACAGTGTCTCCCGACCACTTCTGTCTCAGCCTCCAGTATTTATGCTGCAGTAGTTTATGTGTCGGGGGGCTAGGGTCAGTCTGTTATATCTGGACTATTTCTCCTGTCTTATCCAGTGTCCTGTGTGATTTTAAGTATGCTCTCTCTAATTCTCTCTCTTTCGGGGGACCTGAGCCCTAAGACCATGCCTCAGGACTACCTGGCCTGATGACTCCTTGCTGTCCCCAGTTCCACCTGGCCGTGCTACTGCTCCAGTTTCAACTGTTCTGCCTGCGGCTATGGAACCCTGACCTGTTCACCGGACGTGCTACCTGTCCCAGACATGACGTTTTCAACTCTCTAGAGACCGCAGGAGCGGTAGAGATACTCTGAATGATCGGCTATGAAAAGCCAACTGACATTTACTCCTGAGGTGCTGACCTGTTGCACCCTCGACAACCACTGTGATTATAATTATTTGACCCTGCTGGTCATCTATGAACATTTGAACATCTTGGCCATGTTCTGTTATAATCTCCACCCGGCACAGCCAAAAGAGGACTGGCCACCCCTCATAGCCTGGTTCCTCTCTAGGTTTATTCCTAGGTTCAGGCCTTTCTAGGGAGTTTTTCCTAGCCACCGTGCTTCTACACCTGCATTGCTTACTGTTTGGGGTTTTAGGCTGGGTTTCTGTACACCACTTTGTGACATTAGCTGATGTAAGAAGGGCTTTATAAATAAATGTGATTGATTGTGGTACCAGTGGATGTGAGCTATCCAAGACCATTGTCTTACGTCAAATTGAGTCCCTCAACCGATGTCTTGTTGGATGTGGAACTCATCCTAAAATGTTGAGATTGCCAACCATCCATCATTCAAACATAGTTCCTCTTTTTTTTTGTATCGCATAACTCTCCATGAAATAGGTAATGGTTGGTTAGCGGCATCATTTCAGTGACTGGCTCAGCTAGCTTTCAACCCACTGCCAAACTTCAGAAATACTGCTCGGTGAGGCACAAATATCTTTAGTTGGATATAAAAAAAGATGTAAAACATTGACATATTTATGGTTTTAGCTTAGGTTAATTCAGACTGTTTTTCAGCCGCACAATGTCACCTAGGTGATATTTTATCACGTTAGATAGCACATTGTAGCCAAACTACTTTCGATCTATCCCTTTACGAGATACGAGACAGATCAGTGCAGGTGGAATAGTCACGCTATCTGACTGAAGACAATGATACAAGCCAGATTCATCCTATCTGATTGAATGTTATTGCACAACACCTAAGGTAGAAGTTGTGTTCGTGGACTACTAAGCTATAGTAGTCAGGTGCGACCTCACCAGCACTAGGCTAACCTCAATTTGTGGAAAGTATGAACTTCTGTAATTGCTACTCTATTCACATGTGCCATTAGTCCATGATTGATCTGTCTTGACTCTTGACACAGGACCAATGAGTGTTCCCAATGACACTTGAGTGCTATTGTGTCTCCCTCTTGTGGCCAATCCTGATACCTGTATAACCAGCAACAACAAGTGATGAAATATTATAGGCCTAGCTTTTCATTCAATCTTTCCGCTGAGAAAGAAACAAACACCCCACAGTAAAAGGACAGTAGTGATTCCTTTGAAGCCCTGTGGCCTTGGCTCGACAATTTTAAATGGTATGGATCCCAATGTCCACACCACCATAAAGTGCAGTGTGGTAATGTATGCATATTGGGACACGGATGGACTTAAGTAACCAGCCCAGAGTAGAAACGGAAGGATGTGCCATTGAGGCTTTGGTTTTGACAACCACAGGAAGATAATACAGACTCACCAGGTTTACACTAGAAAATGAATATTCCAATTTAGTTTAAAAAGGAAACTGCTTGCATGCCATTTTATGAACTAATTTGTTTATAAGGATGGAAAGATCCATACTAAAGCCTCAAAGCCGAAAACATTAGAACACCCACCCTCTGTCAGTGTTGTGAGGAGTCGGAACACTGACCTATCCAATACACACCATGTGTTAGAAAACATGACAGTTTTATCAAACATTCAAGAATTACCCATAACATAAGGTTATCTGCCAGTTTAGACTAAGCTATTTCTTGACAAAAATCCTTAATTGAAATGGCTCAAGGAACAACAGATAGTTCCTTGCTCTTCTTTACTAGAGGTATCAACGATAACGGTAAGTGGAGGAAGGCCTAAAAACGGTACGCACTGAAATCATTTTAAAAAAGGTCTCCAATCTTTGACCTAAAGAACAGCTGGAATAAATAAATTATACATGCCAGTTGATGCTTAAAAGCCCATCGTGGAGAGGAACTAACCAGAGAGAGAGAGAGCGAGAGAGAGTGAGATTACATTTTACACCACCTCACTGGCACTCACTGGTGTTGGTGGAGAGAGCAGTTCTCTTAACTGCACTGAAGCACAGGGGTGTGTTCGTGTGTGTGTGTGTGTGTGTGTGTGTGTGTGTGTGTTTGTGTGTCTGTGTGCGTTCCGCAAGTGCGTGCATAGAGGGTTCAACAGGCTAGTTTTAACGAGAAAGGCAGCAAAACGATCCCTTGATTCTGAAATCCATAATAAATTAAATTCTTTCCAGCATTCCGGCCAAAGAGCCAGTTAAAGAACACACACCGTGGAGAAGGAAACTAGTAGGTTTTAGACATCTTCAGACGTCTTAGGGACAGTTTAACATGCTAACACAATCAATTAGGCTGCACTCACACAGAGGAACGGACTCGGAGGAGCACATCAAATATTAACAGGAGAATTGTAAACAAGTCTCAGGTGGTGGAAATAAAAGGCCAGAGTGCTCCTTTCTCATGTTAGAGGTGGAGAATGGGAGGTGTGCTTTTAATCCTCCTGACGTTGATAGTGTTTGAACATGCGCACACACAGAGTTGTTGTTGCCATTCTGACAGAGATTAGTGCCAAGCAGATTTCCCCAAAGCACAAGTTTAGAATGTTCTCTTTAGTGATGGGGGAAAGAAATCAATACAGTTACATATTGGGATATTTCTGACGATTTATCGTATTGTTTTGACAATATAGCAATATTTTCTGTGCGCTAGTTGGCTGTACCTGCACCAAAACTATTTTTCCTTCATATCTTATACTTCCTTCATATCTTATACTTATATACTATAATCTTTTTAAATAGGTAGCCAATTGGACTGACGACAACATGTCGTTTTCTCATGACTGTCTTGTCCCTCTGCAGCAGACTTGTATTTTGCAATAAATCACTTGAGAATCTCAATGCATATCTTAAATCGGCACCTAAGTATTGTGATAATATCTTATTGTGAGGTCCCTGGCAATTCCCAACTCTAGCTCTCTCCCTGCCCAAACCTTTCCCGCCAGGAGAGCTATATAACAAAAAATATAAAAACCCAATACTGGATCAGCTCTTGGGGACAATGTTTGCATGAGTGATGGTGGTCTGTGTGTGTGTGTGTGTGTGTGTGTGAGAGAGAGAGAGAGAGAGACTTACCGTAGTGTGCTTGGAAGGCCTGGGGCTTCACCACCTGACTGCAGTGGCTGCACATCACCAGGTAGAAGTCATCCTGTGCTGGACACTGGCCAAATATGGGCATGTCTGTGGTCACCATGGGGGAGGGAAAAACACAGAAAAACACAGAACAGGATGAAGGTAACCAGCCTCAACTGTAGGAGGTAGACACAGGCAGTTGCTGAATGAAGCATTTCAAATGATGCTGTGTTATGGAGGGAGATAGAGTATTGAACGCTAGGCTCTAAGATGGTTAAGGTTGATTAAAAAAAAGGTGAGTGTGGTAACAATCATTCCAGAGAAAAAGCGATTGTACAGGTGCAGAGATTACACACGCAGAGGGTACTCCTCGGTACTAGCCCCATTTCACAGTAGAGGAAACTACCCAGCGATAAGGAGAGGACCGAGCCATCACTCCAAAGGTTACCTGCTGCAGAAACAGACAGACTCGCTACAGAACAAAGAGGTGAAGCAGGCAGGAGAAATACAGCCAGTGGCAGAGTCTGATTGATCTGTCTTCAAATAAACAAGAGAGAAGGGAGAGCGGCTGGGGGAGAGCGGCTGGGGCAGAGCGGCTGGGGCAGAGCGGCTGGGGCAGAGCGGCTGGGGCAGAGCGGCTGGGGGAGAGCGGCTGGGGGAGAGCGGCTGGGGGAGAGCGGCTGGGGGAGAGCGGCTACCACTTGGGCTTTAATGTACCGTACCAGCAAATACTCAAATAGACAAATTCATCCAGGCAAAAAAAAAGGACACCATCATTCACAGAAATGCATGTTACCTTATGTGACAAGAAAACGACATTCAACAGTTAACCGGTTAACAATTACAAAATGTTTATCCTTTGTCAGTTAGTTAAATGCCGGCTAAACAGATCCGATTGGCTGTTTGGTGGATTCAACACCCCCACTCACAAATGACTCCCTCCTTTTTTTGGTGAAAGCCTCATGATCATGGAAAACAGAGAGCACATTGGGAGACGAGACCTTCACAAGGAGAATCACAAAGAGCTAATGAAGGGGCTAATTAAGAAATCACCCAGAGCCCGTCTGACGAGGCCCTCCAACACACACACACACACACACACACACAGCTAAGGACACTTGAAACGTCACCGACGTCTCCAAGGCGATGGCTATTCAAGTCCACACAAAAGCCTACCTGTGCTCTTAGGGAAGTCATTTGCTGCTGTGGAATGGGAATTAACAAGCCGACCCATACTTAACACAGGGTTAATGTCTGGGCCCACTTCACTAAGTGTCAGCTCCTACCACTGAGGTGGAAGTATCGACTACTGGCTCAGATGAAAACCTTTGCTTAATTGACATATTAAAAAAAAGAGTTTATAGGTCTACCAAAAAGAGCTACGGTCTACTACTGAATGATTGTAATGCAACCTTCTTAGGAACAAACCCTTCACATCTGAATGAGTGGAATACAACGTTGGAGTGTAGGCCTAATTATCAAGGGGAAATTGTTTTCATTGGAGTTGCATTAAACAAGGAGTTGCATTAAATTCCTATGCAAAAGCTCACACTGGCCATCATGGGTGTCCACTGGTCTCTTAAATGAGCTGAATCCCCAGTCCACTCTGCATTCAGGACATGGCAGTGGCACGCCTGACTTTAAAAGTGGTGAAGCTCCACTGTGCCTTTTCATTCTCCGGTACGGAGATGAGAGAGGGAGAGCGGGTGAAGGTGTGTGTGAGAGAGGGAGAGCGGGTGAAGGTGTGTGTGAGAGAGGGAGAGCGGGTGAAGGTGTGTGTGAGAGGGAGAGCGGGTGAAAGTGTGTGTGAGAGAGGGAGAGCGGGTGAAGGTGTGTGTGAGAGAGGGAGAGCGGGTGAAGGTGTGTGTGAGAGAGGGAGAGCGGGTGAAGGTGTGTGTGAGAGAGGGAGAGCGGGTGAAGGTGTGTGTGAGAGAGGGAGAGCGGGTGAAGGTATGTGTGAGAGGGAGAGCGAGGCACACAGCACAGAGGCTGACTGCACACATGGACACAGGGCAGCAACCTCTGACCTGCTGCCACTACATTAATCAGCCTCCCCCTCTCAGTCTGCCATCAGGCAAATTGGTGAAGGCGAGTCAGAGATATGAGAGAGTGTGAACTTAGAAGCAGATCAGAGGAGAGAATCCTTCAGTCACGTTCCAATGTGTGAGTGTGTCATGTCTGGACTCTAGAGTGTGTGTGTGTGTGTGTGTGTGTGCGTGCGTAAGAACAGCTTTTCCACCAGGGAGATGTGGGTCATGGTAGAGCTGTAGTCATCCACAGGGTATGCCATAATATCCCCATTCCACAAGGCTTGGTCTGAATGACAATGTGCTAGGAGACAAAGAGAAGAGGACAATCCAGAGCATGTAGGAGATTGTGGACCCAATGGAAAACACAGAGAGGAGCTCGGGGGTTGGAAATGGAGGTGTGTGTGTGGAGCCAGTCGGCCTGCAGTCCAACTAAGATCACACCCTAAAATCAGCTGTCCTGTGCTCATCTCTTTTCTTTCAAGACCACTGAACTGTAATCAAAAGGCGAGGCTGTGATCAGGGAGGCCATCATGGTGGAAAACCTATCCAGTGCGTGCACCTATCCATGGTCATGAGGTAGAGAGACTGAGGAAAGGAAGACATTAGTGGCAGTAGCCTAGAGGTTAGAGAGGACACACACACACAGACCCGTGCTGGGCAACAGAAAAATAGAACTGAACTGGCAATTGGAAGCCTGCTGGTCTCTGATCCCATGTATCATCTCCTGCCGTTGTTCCCTTGAGCAAGACACTTAACCCCCCACAACTGCTCTACATCCAGGGACGCTGCACTGCTGCTGACCCTGTGCTTCTCAACGTGTGTGTGTGTACCTCGGGTTGTTGGGAAAGGCAGAAGACAAATTTCTGTTTTAACCAATGGACATAAAGTTGTATTCTATTCGAATAAAGTCGTATTCTAGTCTATTGGATGTTTTTAGGACACGATCAGCACTCCACTGTTTTCCTAAAGACTGCAGCTTATTGCACTAATATCATCCCATTGGATCCTGCAGGTCACAAACAATTAGGGACAAACAAAGTGCAGAACATCTCACTCCACTAACATTAGCAAATATTTCCATTTCTTTTCAAAGAAGAGTGATATTTCACTTCATCTGTTCAGGTCATTTCTAACAGTTCCGGAAACCTCTGCCTAACGAACAGTGGACTGAGGATTTCAGGCATGTAGATGGTGTCGTGTAACAGTACCAACACCTTACAGTGAGACATTACTGCCACATTTCACCTCTGCACAATCAGCGGGAGGAACCATACTAGAGGTCGACCGATTAATTGGAATGGCCGATTAATTAGGGCCGATTTCAGGTTTTCATAACAATCAGAAATTGGTGTCCAAAAATACTGATTTCCGATTGTTATGAAAACTTGAAATCGGCCCTAATTTAAAAAAATAAAATGTAACACCTTAATTTAACTAGGCAAGTCAGTTAAAACCTCTTGGGACTAGGGGGCAGAATTTTCACTTTTGGATAAATAGCGTGCCCAATTTCAACTTCCTGCTACTCATGCCAAGAATATAAGATATGCATATTATTCATATATTTCGATAGAAAACACTGAAGTTTCTAAAACTGTTTGAATCATGTCTGTGAGTATAACAGAACTTATGTAGCAAGCAAAACCCCGAGGACTAACTGTTCAGATATATTTTTTCCCCCTGCCTCTCTCTGTTCCCTGGCTTGTTATTGCCAAGGGATATTTCTTAGGGACCTGTTTTCAGTTCCTACCGCTTCCACTGGATGTCACCAGTCTTTGGAATTTGGTTGAGGTTATCCCTTTGTGCAATGAAGAAGTAGGCCAACTAGGAACTGGGGACACTTTTGTGAGTTGCACAAGACGTGAAAAGTGGCGCTGGTTTGTTTTCTTTCCTGTATTGAACACAGATTGCCCCGTCTACAATTTGATCGATTATTAACGTTTAAAAATACCTAAAGTTGTATTACAAAAGTAGTTTGAAATATTTTGTAGTGACGTTGCGTTTTTTGTAAGCTGTTTTTTTCTGGATCAAACGCGCTTTATAAATGGACATTTTGGATATATGGATGGAATTAATCAAACAAAAGGACAAATTGTGATGTTTATGGGACATATTGGAGTGCCATCAAAAGAAGCTTGTCAAAGGTAATGCATGTTTTATATTTTATTTCAGCGTTTTGTGTAGAGCCTGCAGGTTTGAAATATGCCAACTCCTTTGTTTACTGCTGGTGCAGATGGTGCAGGCTATCAGATAATAGCTTCCTATGCTTTCGCCGAAAAGCATTTTAAAAATCTGACATGTTGGCTGGATTCACAACGAGTGTAGCTTTAATTGAGTATCTTACATGTGTGATTTAATGAAAGTTTGAATTTTATAGTATTTTATTTGAATCTGGCGCTCTGCATTTTCCCTGGCAATTGGCCAGTTGAGACATTTGTGTCCCACCTATCCCTAACTAGTTTAAGAACACATTCTTATTTTCAATGACGCCTAGGAACAGTGGGTTAACTGCCTTGTTCAGGGGCAGAACGACAGATTTTTACTTTGTCAGCTCGGGGATTCAATCTTGCAACCTTACAGTTAACTAGTCCAACACTTGAACCACCTGCCTCTCATTGCCTGTTACGTGAATGCAGTAAGAAGCCAAGGTAAGTTGCTAGCTAGCATTAAACTTATCTTATAAAAAACAATCAATCATAATCACTAGCTATAACTACACATGGTTGATGATATTACTAGTTTATCTAGCATGTCCTGCATTGCATATAATCGATGCAGTGCGCATTCGCGAAAAAGGACTGTCGTTGCTCCAACGTGTACCTAACCATAAACATCAACGCCTTTCTTAAAATCAATACACAAGTATATATTTTTAAACCTGCATATTTAGTTAATATTGCCTGCTAACATTAATTTATTTTAACTAGGTAAATTATGTCACTTCTCTTGCAACAGAGTCAGGGTATATGCAGCAGTTTGGGCCGCCTGGCTCGTTGCGAACTGTGTGAAGACTATTTCTTCCTAACAAAGACAGCCAACTTCGCCAAACGGGATGATTTAACAAAACCGCATTTGCGAAAAAAGCAATCGTTGCACAACTGTACCTAACCATAAGCACCAATGCCTTTCTTAAAAATCAATACACAGGAGTATATATTTTTAAACCTGCATATTTAGCTTAAAGACATCCAGATTAGCAGGCAATATTAACCAGGTGAAATTATGTTACTTCTCGTGTTCATTGCACGCAGAGTCAGGGTATATGCAGCAGTTTGAGCCGCCTGGCTCGTTGCGAACTAATTTGCCATAAAATTGAAGGTTGTACAATGTAACAGCAATATTTAGACATAGTGCTGCCACCTGTTAGATAAAATACAGAACAGTTCTGTATTTCACTGAAATAAACGTTTTGTTTTCAAAATGATAGTTTCCGGATTCGACCATATTAATGACCGTATTTCTGTGTGTTTTTATTTTATAATTAAGTCTATGATTTGATAGTTCATAGAGCAGTCTGAGCGGTGGTAGGCAGCAGCAGGCTGGTAAGCATTCATTCAAACAGCACTTTAGTGCGTTTTCCCAGCAGCTCTTTGCGGTGCTTCAAGCCTTGAGCTGTTTATGACTTCAAGCCTATCAACTCCCGAGATTAGGCTGGTGTAACCGATGTGAAATGGATAGCTAATTGGCGGGGTGCACACTAATAGAGCTTCCAAACGTCACTCGCTCGGAGACTTGGAGTAGTTGTTCCCCTTGTTCTGCAAGGGCCGTGGATTTTGTGGAGCGATGGGTAACGATGATTCGAGGGTGGCTGTTATTGATGTGTTCCTGGTTCGAGCCCAGGTAGGGGCGAGGAGGGACGGAAGCTATACTGTTACACTGGCAATACTAAAGTGCCTATAAGAACATCCAATGGTAAAAGGTATATGAAATACAAATGGTAGAGAGAGAAATAGTCCTATAAACACTATATTAACTACAACCTAAAACCTCTTACCTTGGAATATTGAAGTCTCATGTTAAAAGGAACCACCAGTTTTCATATGTTCTCATGTTCAGAGCAAGGAACCTAAACGTTAGCTTTTTTACATGGCACATATTGCACTTTTACTTTCTTTTCCAACACTTTGTTTTTACATTATTTAAACCAAATCGAACATGTTTCATTATTTATTTGAGGCTAAATTGATTTTTATTTATGTATTATATTAAGTTAAAATAAGTGTTCATTCAGTATTGTTGTAATTGTCATTATTACCAATAAATACACTTTTTTTATTTTAAAAATGTTTAAAAAAATTAAAAATAGAAAATCGGCCGATTAATCGGTATTGGCTTTTGTTGGTCCTCCAATAAATCGGTATCGGTATTGAAAAATCATAATCGGTCAACCTCTAAATCATACATTCTCAGTCCCCATCAGGTGTGTAGATACAGTGGGGAGAACAAGTATTTGATACACTGCCAATTTTGCAGGTTTTCCTACTTACAAAGCACGTAGAGGGCTGTCATTTTTATCATAGGTACACTTCAACTGTGAGAGACGGAATCTAAAACAAAAATCCAGAAAATCACATTGTATGATTTTAAAGTAATTAATTTGCATTTTATTGCATGACATAAGTATTTGATACATCAGAAAAGCAGAACTTAATATTTGGTAGAGAAACCTTTGTTTGCAATTACAGAGATCATATGTTTCCTGTAGTTCTTGACCAGGTTTGCACACACCGCAGCAGGGATTTTGGCCCACTCCTCCATACAGACCTTCTCCAGATCCTTCAGTGTTCAGGGCTGTCGCTGGGCAATACGGACTTTCAGCTCCCTACAAAGATTTTCTATTGGGTTCAGGTCTGGAGACTGGCTAGGCCTCTCCAGCACCTTGAGATACTTCTTACGGAGCCACTGCTTAGTTGCCCTGGCTGTGTGTTTCGGGTCGTTGTCATTCTGGAAGACCCAGCCACGACCCATCTTCAATGCTCTTACTGAGAGAAGGAGGTTGTTGGCCAAGATCTCACGATACATGGCCCCATCCATCGTCCACTCAATACGGTGCAGTCATCCTGTTCCCTTTGCAGAAAAACATCCCCAAAGAATGATGTTTCCACCTCCATGCTTGGGATGGTGTTCTTGGGGTTGTACTCATCCTTCTTCCTCCAAACACGGCGAGTGGAGTTTAGACCAAAAAGCTCTATTTTTGTCTCATCTGACCATATGACATTCTCCCAATCTTCTTCTGGATCCTCCAAATGCTCTGTAGCAAACTTCAGACGGGCCTGGACATGTACTGGCTTAAGCAGGGGGACACGTCTGGCACTCAGGGATTTAAGTCCCTGGCGGCGTAGTGTGTTACTGATGGTAGGCTTTGTTACTTTGGTCCCAGCTCTCTGCAGGTCATTCACTAGGTCCCCCCGTGTGGTTCTGGGATTTTTGCTCACTGTTCTTGTGATCATTTTGACCCCACGGGGTGAGATCTTGCGTGGAGCCCCAGTTCGAGGGAGATTATCAGTGGTCTTGTATGTCTTCCATTTCCTAATAATTGCTCCCACAGTTGATTTCTTCAAACCAAGCTGCTTAACTATTGCAGATTCAGTCTTCCCAGCCTGGTGCAGGTCTACAATTTTGTTTCTGGTGTCCTTTGACAGCTCTTTGGTCTTGGCCATAGTGGAGTTTGGAGTGTGACTGTTTGAGGTTGTGGACAGGTGTCTTTTATACTGATAACAAGTTTAAACAAGTGCCATTAATACAGGTAACGAGTGGAGGACAGAGGAGCCTCTTAAAGAAGAAGTTACAGGTCTGTGAGAGCCAGAAATCTTGCTTGTTTGTAGGTGACCAAATACTTATTTTCCACCATAATTTGCAAATAAATTCATTAAAAATCCTACAATGTGATTTTCTGGATTTTTTCCCCCTCATTTTGTCTGTCATAGTTGAAGTGTACCTATGATGAAAATTACAGGCCTCTCATCTTTTTAAGTGGGAGAACTTGCACAATTGGTGGCTGACTAAATACTTTTTTGCCCCACTGTATGTCATGCACTAAAATGCAAATGAATTACTTAAAAATCATACAATGTGATTAAATGACACAACGAAAACGTTTCCTGAATAACTGAAATAATCGGCTACTGTAGCTAGACTAATGCAGTTGCACAATAGTGACTTTCCTGATCACATTCTGTCAACATGCTTCTTGCTCTTCCTGAGAAAAAGTGAAGATCTAAATTAAAGGTCATGACAAAATTGGCTGGATCCAGGTGCTTTGCTGAACAGTTTTGGCTCCTTTTACGCACGGAAATAAGTGTGTAAATCAGACAGGTCTGGCTTTCTGTTGTGGCTTCTGTGAGACCTGTAGGAAACAAGTGATTTGTTCTTAATTGTGCAATGTCACTGCGGTGTGCACACTGGCCCCATTGTTTGCCAATGCAAATGCACCGTTAGATAAGTGCCCTGACAAGTAGGTTACAGTGTGTAACCCCTTCCTTTTCAACAGGAAAAAAAAGCTTTTTGGAAAAGTCTGAAATGAGAAGCCTACGTATTGCTGACATCACAAGTGTAGGCCTATGACACATAACAGCTACAGAGGACTTCAGAGGTGAGTGTCGCCTCGATCACATGTCATCTGGATACGTGTGCAACAAAAGTTCAACATTCACCTTCTGCTACCATTTCGGTCAAGCCGTCTACACATACAGTTTGATGCATACGTTCTATAAATCCAACATGCAACACAGAACGCACTGCAACTGCCTCTGCAACACAATGCTGAAAGGCAAACACAGTGTTCCATTGAAAATTAATGTACTTCTGGAGTTTCAAAACGCAACGACGCTGCTGGTGTGATCGAGGCGTTTCCCCTGCTCTCTTGACTAAGTGGGGTACCTTATCACCTTATAGATATGTAATGAACATAAACTATTTCCTCAACTCCGTTCTTACTTCCCAAACAGTGAGTAAAGACTATAGACTGACTGTGTGCAGTACATGATGTACTTACATGCATAGTGCTTATTTTTACAAGCTGCTTTTTGGGAATCAAGTTGTAGCGTGACTTTACCCTGAGGACAGTGTATCTTGTTACCATACTAAAGGTTAGGATTGGGCATGCTGATCCTAGATTTGTGCTTACGGCAACTTCAACGTAGGGTGACTATTTACAGCACAGTTTCAAGTCACGATTACTAAAAAAAATGTCATATTCTTCAGATTTTGTGTGTGCAAAAAGGACAACTATGGCTCCTGACGGCTATGTGGGAAAATATAATTCAATGGGTTTTTACTACATTCTATGTTTTTTACGTCAGTGTTGCACATACAGCTGTGTGCTTCTCTCGTTTTATAGCATGGGAATGAACATTTCAAGGCAGTCTTGATCAGATCACTGACACCAATCCATGTAATAAAATCTATTATAGATCATAGCTGCCAAAACAGAGTAAGGCAATCCTTTGTTGTTAATATTGTAAATATAGAGTACTTTGAGTGTGCTAATATAAAATGTGCTAAACAAAGATGTGAATGTGTAGTAGTTTAGTAGCACTATAAATATTCAACTGACATAGGAAAGCCATCTGAGGTTTTAGACAGTTTCCAAAAAGAATAGCAGTTATTCTTAAAGTTGCACTATGCAGAAATCGCTCCGCAATTTCCTGGTTTCCAAAACTCTTAATAGTTAGCCTAATTTCAGTTTGTGAGACAAAATAAGCTAGTGTACTATAGAGAATAATTTTACCATCTAAAATGCTGTGAAATATATTTTCCTTAATCATATTCCAAAAAATATTGTCGTTTCAGCTAGTGTACAAACCCAAAACTACATTTAAGAAATATAAATATACAGACAGAAATGTCTAAGAAGAATCTGTTCTGTGTGAATTTGGACGGGTTGCCCAAAAAATGACATATTGGCACTTTAAAGCTAGAATCCTTAGTTGCTACATTAATTCACACACACACACACACACAAAAGCTTGACAAACCTACTCATTCTAGGGTTTTTATTTTTTACTATTTTCTAATATTGAAAATATCAAAACTATGAAATAACTCATATATAGGAACCAAAAAAGTGTTAAACAATACTAAATATATTTTACTCTCCTTATTGGTCAAATAGCACTTACACAGCCTCAAGGTGTGTTTGGTCATTGTTCTGTTGAAAAACAAATGATAGTCCCACTAAGCGAAAACAAAATGGGATGGCGTATCACTGCAGAATGCTGTGGTAGCCATGTTGGTTAAGTGTGCCTTGAATACTAAATAAAGTCACTGACAGTGTCACCAGCAAAGCACCCCACACCATCACACCTCCCCCATGCTTCACAGTGGGAACCAGACATGCGAAGATCATCCGTTCACCTACTCTGCATCTCACAAAGACACGTTGGTTGGAACCAAAAATCTAAAATTTTGACTCATCAGACCAAAAGGACAGATTTCCTCCGGTCTAATATCCATTGCTCATGTTTCTTGGCCCAAGCAAGTCTCTTCTTCTTACTGGTGTCCTTAAGTAGTGGCTTCATTGCAGAAATGAGACCATGAAGGACTGACTCACGCAGTCTCCTCTGAAAAGTTAATGTCTTCCTTTCCAGTTTCACCATAGCGCGTGATGGTTCTTGCGGCTGCACTTGAAAAAAATGAAATATTCTTGAAATGTTCTGGATTGACTGGCCTACATGTCTTGAAGTAGTGATGGCCTGTTGTTTCTCTTTTCTTTATGAGCGGTTCTTGCCATAATATGGACTTGGTCTTTGACAAATAGGGCTATCTTCTGTATACCACCCCTACCTTGACACAACACAACTGATTGGCTCAAACGCATTAAGAAGGAAAGGAATTCCACTATTTAACTTTTAACAAGGCACACCTGTTAATTGAAATGCATTCCAGGTGACTACCTCATGAAGCTGGTTGAGAGAATGCCAAGAGTGTACAAAGCTGACATCAAGGCAAAGGGTGGCTACTTGGAAGAACCTCAAAATAAAATAGAATTTGATTTGTGTAACACTTTTTTGGTTACTACATGATTACATATGTTTAATGTCATGGTTTTGATGTCTTCACTATTATTCTACAATGTAGAAAATAGCACAAATAAAGAAAAACCATGAATGAGTAGTTGTGTCCAAACTTTTGACTGGTACTGTATATGCATTGATTCTTGAAGAATATAACTTACAAGATTGTTTTATTCCAATGTTTGTAAACAATGTAAACAAACCCTGTATAGTCTCAAAACATGAATAGGACTAATTGTCATGGATTGTTAGTCCTTGGATATATGGCTTGCTCTATGAATTTGCGAACAGTTATTTCTCCAGGCCCTTCCCTAAACTTTTTACCAAAACATAGGCGGGGGTACGCTTTCTTATTGTTTCAATTAAGATTCTAGCTTCAATGACAACCTCGTTGCACCCATTTTAACTGTGAAAGTGCCATCACACGACTGTGCCCATCCCCTAACTTCACACACACAGGCTTTTTCAGGTGGGCACAATGATACTGAACAGTCAGACAGAAATAGTGTAAAATAATAATAATAAATTCTCTGTTGTGTAAGATAAACATACATTTCAGCTTTATCACATGACATGTATCTTTAAGGACCCCACTGAATAAGCGCTGGTTGTTACCTGCGGTGGTTACCTACTTAGGGTCAGAAGATAGGCGGGCCCCCTCTTCAAGGTGTCAACTAGTGGCGATAGATTCCTGGGTTATATCACTGATTGATCAGACTTGTGTTGTCACCACTCAGTGTGGTGGACTTGTTCAACAGAACAACCAGATTTCAGCCGGTGCAACCCAACAAAACCAAAACACACCTTGGCTTTGACAAAAGCGAGAACACTCACCATCTCTGCACAGTCGCATGGCTTCTCGATTTTTCCCGAACTCTTTCAAACTTTCCTCTGATTCGGCACCTAAAAGAGGCAATCGGATACACACGAAGATAAATAGTTGCACTTGCTTGCTTCTGCTGTTGTTAACAGTAGCGTTTCTTCGTATTCCAAAAACTGCACGCAATCAGCAAAAAAAGCTCACGATCATCGTTATGTCTCGATTCTACACATACATCCAGTACGCACGAGCACTCACCGTCGTTGCCGTGGAGTTTGGCAGCATCGACCCAGCTGCTCCAAGGCTGTCCCAACATTATTTCTGGACTAGGCATGGATCTGCGCTCCGCACCAGTCGCCATTGCTGTGGAGCCTTCTCCCCGCTGGATCTGCTGCTGTTGCTGCTTCAGCTGCCTGGCCACTCTGCGCTGCTCCCCCCTGACGTCATCATCGGCCCTTTCCGACATTCTTTCCGCTACAATGTAACAAAACAGCAGTCAGCGTTGTGGTGTTCTCAGGATTCCTTCATTGATTGTCTCGGGCAAACGCATGTTTTGGTAACGCAAATCCCGTGGATTATGTGTTTAGAAGCTAGAGGGAGTGACACCACCGAAATCGCTCTTGTTTTGACGGGTACATGTGTGCGAGGCCGTCCCCCGGCACATACAGTCTGGGCAATCGCAGATATCACAGATAAAACTTTAAGGAGGAGCATCTAAATGCACCTCCCTGAGTGCATTAAACGTGATAAATCCAGGTCACTTACACGCGGTGACAACAATATGTTTTCAATTATCAAATAAATACTATATTCATCACCTTCGTATAGCCTATGCCTAATTGATACAGTTCACATAGGAATTCGTTTTTTTTTTTTTCGAAAAACGTATTTTATGAATGAAAACGAACCAAATTAATATTAGTGCCCTAATATTGATCAAATTAACATGCTTCGAGGTATTATATCATAACAACCAGAATATCCCTCTTGCTTCCAACTTCAAAAATGTTCAGATAGGATACACACCTTCGATAATGCACATCGATGACCGAACAGTTAATTTATATAAAAACAGTTTATTAAAGTAAAACAATTAAGACAGGGACCTGTTTGTCGCCGGATGGGGGAGTATATATTCATTGATGTCCTACTTCCTTAATAAGGCGCGACTGCTTTCCAGTTTACAGTAGTCAGATTCATATTTCTCACAACCTTTTGCGTCACATCAGCGCTATGTGGCGAATGGATGGAGTTCCTACTTCCATAATCTAGGAATTGGTAACACTTTACACCAAACAAGCAGAAAGAAAGCTATCCCGTTAACTATTTCCTTTCTAAAACACTTCATTCAGGTTTACAGTTACCTAATCTACAGACACTTATATATTACAAAAATATGAATGTCTGAGGTCTTTATAGAATTGAAATATTCCTAGGAAGTATACCTTCAACTTTCCAAATGGGATTCGGATTTAAATGGAGTGACCAGGATGTCTACATATTATCTCATGTTTGTACCTCTCAGCACAGGCCTCTACTCCTGCTATTGATGGGCAGAATCAATCTGTAACTGACAATGTACACGTGACCTCACCTACCATACAGGAATCCAGTTTGAAGTGAAGGTTCTAACATGTTAATAAGTGTTGAAATCCTACACAACCATCTTCAGTTTTCAACTTGCTTACTTACCGGTAGTAAGCAGAAATGACTGAATGCATTTTCATTGCATGCTCAAAAATTCTACTGGCAATACAAAAGGCTAAAAGGCCAAAACAACAAGTGGGTAGAAACTAGCCCTACAAATTACAACTAATTAGTGCATCAATTTATGACAGACAGCAAAACGTGTAGGCCTGATGCTGAAATGGAACTGGTTTTGGGGGATTGTATATGGTTCAACAGTCAAGTATTACAAATACTACATTTGTTTAGATTTTTTTTACATGATTGATTATAGGTATGTATACTAATCAATAATAAAATATTACTTGGCAAATTGTCTGCATCTGACAGACTGACATACTAAGAATAAAGTTAGGCTATTTTTTATATTTTTTAAACACTGCTCAAAAAAATAAAGGGAAGACTAAAATAACACATCCTAGATCTGAATGAATGAAATATTCTTAAATACTTTTTTCTTTACATAGTTGAATGTGCTGACAACAAAATCACACAAAAATGATCAATGGAAATCAAATTTATCAACCCATGGAGGTCTGGATTTGGAGTCACACTCAAAATTAAAGTGGAAAACCACACTACATGCTGATCCAACTTTGATGTAATGTCCTTAAAACAAGTCAAAATGAGGCTCAGCAGTGTGTGTGGCCTCCACGTGCCTGTATGACCTCCCTACAATGCCTGGGCATGCTCCTGATGAGGTGGCGGATGGTCTCCCGAGGGATCTCCTCCCAGACCTGGACTAAAGCATCCACCAACTCCTGGACAGTCTGTGGTGCAACGTGGTGTTGGTGGATGGAGTGAGACATGATGTCCCAGATGTGCTCAATTGGATTCAGGTCTGGGGAACGGGCGGGCCAGTCCATAGCATCAATGCCTTCCTCTTGCAGGAACTGCTGACACACTCCAGCCACATGAGGTCTAGCATTGTCTTGCATTAGGAGGAACCCAGGGCCAACCGCACCAGCATATGGTCTCACAAGGGGTCTGAGGATCTCATCTCGGTACCTAATGGCAGTCAGGCTACCTCTGGCGAGCACATGGAGGGCTGTGCGGCCCCCCAAAGAAATGCCACCCCACACCATGACTGACCCACCGCCAAACCGGTCATGCTGGAGGATGTTACAGGCAGCAGAACGTTCTCCACGGCGTCTCCAGGGTCTGTCACGTCTGTCACATGTGCTCAGTGTGAACCTGCTTTCATCTGTGAAGAGCACAGGGCGCCAGTGGCGAATTTGCCAATCTTGGTGTTCTCTGGCAAATGCCAAACGTCCTGCACGGTGTTGGGCTGTTAGCACAACCCCCACCTGTGGACGTCGGGCCCTCATACCACCCTCATGGAGTCTGTTTCTGACCGTTTGAGCAAACACATGCACATTTCAAATCAAATCAAATTTTATTTGTCACATACACATGGTTAGCAGATGTTAATGCGAGTGTAGCGAAATTCTTGTGCTTCTATTTCCGACAATGCAGTAATAACCAACGAGTAATCTAGCTAAAAATTCCAAAACTACTACCTTATACACACAAGTAAAGGGATAAAGAATATGTACATAAAGATATATGAATGAGTGATGGTAAAGAGCGGCATAGGCAAGATGCAGTAGATGGTATCGAGTACAGTATATACATATGAGATGAGTATGTAAACAAAGTGGCATAGTTTAAAGTGGCTAGTGATACATGTATTACATAAAGATGCAGTAGATGATATAGAGTACAGTATATTCGTATACATATGAGATAAATAATGTAGGGTATGTAAACATTATATTAAGTAGCATTGTTTAAAGTGGCTAGTGATATATTTTACATCAATTCCCATTATTAAAGTGGCTGGAGTTGAGTCAGTGTGTTGGCAGCAGCCACTCAATGTTAGTGGTGGCTGTTTAACAGTCTGATGGCCTTGAGATAAACAGCTTCTTTCAGTCTCTCGGTCCCAGCTTTGATGCACCTGTACTGACCTCGCCTCCTGGATGATAGCGGGGTGAACAGGCAGTGGCTCGGGTGGTTGTTGTCCTTGATGATCTTTATGGCCTTCCTGTGAC
This sequence comes from Oncorhynchus mykiss, assembly GCF_057628025.1. Taxonomy (NCBI): domain Eukaryota; kingdom Metazoa; phylum Chordata; class Actinopteri; order Salmoniformes; family Salmonidae; genus Oncorhynchus; species Oncorhynchus mykiss. The sequence continues at coordinate 45,526,053 of NC_143028.1, forward strand.
ATCGGGTGGTGTAGGTGTCCTGGAGGGCAGGTAGTTTGCCCCCGGTGATGCGTTGTGCAGACCTCACTACCCTCTGGAGAGCCTTACGGTTGTGGGCGGAGCAGTTGCCGTACCAGGCGGTGATACAGCCCAACAGGATGCTCTCGATTGTGCATCTGTAGAAGTTTGTGAGTGCTTTTGGTGACAAGCCAAATTTCTTCAGCCTCCTGAGGTTGAAGAGGCGCTGCTGCCTCTTCAGTTTGTCTGTGATGTGTACGCCGAGGAACTTAAAACTTACTACCCTCTCCACTACTGTTCCATCGATGTGGATAGGGGGGTGTTCCCTCTGCTGTTTCCTGAAGTCCACAATCATCTCCTTAGTTTTGTTGACATTGAGTGTGAGGTTATTTTCCTGACACCACACTCCGAGGGCCCTCACCTCCTCCCTGTAGGCCGTCTCGTCGTTGTTGGTAATCAAGCCTACCACTGTTGTGTCGTCCGCAAACTTGATGATTGAGTTGGAGGCGGGCGTGGCCACGCAGTCGTGGGTGAACAGGGAGTACAGGAGAGGGCTCAGAACGCACCCATGTGGGGCCCCAGTGTTGATGATCAGCGGGGTGGAGATGTTGTTACCTACCCTCACCACCTGGGGGCGGCCAGTCAGGAAGTCCAGTACCCAGATGCACAGGGCGGGGTCGAGACCCAGGGTCTCGAGCTTGATGACGAGTTTGGAGGGTACTATGGTGTTAAATGCTGAACTGTAGTCGATGAACAGCATTCTCACATAGGTATTCCTCTTGTCCAGATGGGTTAGGGCAGTGTGCAGTGTGGTTGAGATTGCATCGTCTGTGGAACTATTTGGGCGGTAAGCAAATTGGAGTGGGTCTAGGGTGTCAGGTAGGGTGGAGGTGATATGGTCCTTGACTAGTCTCTCAAAGCACTTCATGATGACGGAGGTGAGTGCTACAGGGCGGTAGTCGTTTAGCTCATTTACCTTAGCTTTCTTGGGAACAGGAACAATGGTGGCCCTCTTGAAGCATATGGGAACAGCAGACTTGGATAGGGATCGATTGAATATGTCCGTAAACACACCAGCCAGCTGGTCTGCGCATGCTCTGAGGGCGCGGCTGGGGATGCCGTCTGGGCCTGCAGCCTTGCGAGGGTTAACACGTTTAAATGTTTTACTCACCTCGGCTGCAGTGAAGGAGAGTCCGCATGTTTTGGTTGCGGGCCGTGTCAGTGGCACTGTATTGTCCTCAAAGCGGGCAAAAAAGTTATTTAGTCTGCCTGGGAGCAAGGCATCCTGGTCCGTGACTGGGCTAGTTTTCTTTTTGTAATCCGTGATTGACTGTAGACCCTGCCACATACCTCGTGTCTGAGCCGTTGAATTTTGATTCTACTTTGTCTCTATACTGACGCTTAGCTTGTTTGATTGCCTTGCGGAGGGAATAGCTACACTGTTTGTATTCGGTCATGTTTCCGGTCACCTTGCCCTGATTAAAAGCAGTGGTTCGCACTTTCAGTTTCACGCGAATGCTGCCATCAATCCACGGTTTCTGGTTTGGGAATGTTTTAATCGTTGCTATGGGAACGACATCTTCAACGCACGTTCTAATGAACTCGCTCACTGAATCAGCGTATTCGTCAATGTTGTTGTCTGACGCAATACGAAACATATCCCAGTCCACGTGATGGAAGCAGTCTTGGAGCATGGAATCAGATTGGTCGGACCAGCGTTGAACAGACCTCAGGGTGGGAGCTTCTTGTTTTAGTTTCTGTCTATAGGCAGGGTGCAACAAAATGGAGCCGTGGTCAGCTTTTCCGAAGGGAGTGCGGGGGAGGGCCTTATATGCATCGCAGAAGTTAGAATAGCAATGATCCAAGGTTTTACCAGCCCTGGTTGTGCAATCGATATGCTGATACAATTTGTGGCCTGCTGGAGGTCATTTTGCAGGGCTCTGGCAGTGCTCCTCCTGCTCCTCCTTGCACAAAGGCAGAGGTAGCGGTCCTGCTGCTGGGCTGTTGCCCTCCTACGGCCTCCTCCACGTCTCCTGATGTACTGGCCTGTCTCCTGGTAGCGCCTCCATGCTCTGGACACTACCCTGACAGACACAGCAAACCTTCTTGCCACAGCTCGCATTGATGTCCCATCCTGGATGAGCTGCACTACCTGAGCCACTTGTGTGGGTTGTAGACTCCGTCTCATGCTATCACTAGAGTGAAAGCACCGCCAGCATTCAACAGTGACCAAAACATCAGCCAGGAAGCATAGGAACTGAGAAGTGGTCTGTGGTTATCACCTGCAGAACCACTCCTTTATTGGGGGTGTCTTGCTAATTGCCTATAATTTCCATCTGTTGTCTATTCCATTTGCACAACAGCATGTGAAATTTATTGTCAATCAGTGTTGCTTCCTAAGTGGACAGTTTGATTTCACAGAAGTGTGATTGACTTGGAGTTACATTGTGTTGTTTAAGTGTTCCCTTTCTTTTTTTGAGCAGTGTATTATACTTTCATGTTGGTCTATGCAGTTGTTATACCATATGAATTTGGAGCTACAGCTTATGGCACAAACGGGTCTTCCGTGCATCAGAAGGCATTGACACAACGGGGGCCAATGCAGTTCTTCAGGTGTCAAGGATAACTTTGTGACACTCCATCCCGCTTTGACCTTCTGACAGACTCATCTGGTTCATGGAACCAACATGACCCACGGGGTTCGAACCCAGGTTTATGGTGCAGCAGAAGACAGCATCAGTCTAATAAGTTAAGGCATTGTCTTCAGGTCTCAGCCTAAGTTAATCATGTCCAAGCTTGGTCGTCATACCACTTGTTACATTTACTAGTGTAGTATCAATATCTTATTGAGATTTTGTAATGAAATGGCCGCTGAAAAAATGCAGACCTGAGAGTAGAGTCTGATTGTAGATATGTTGCAGGACTGTGGAGTGAGTCTCAAGATTGATGTGTAGAATTTGAGTAGAAATACAGGGTATTGTGCTTACTGAACACTTACCTTGTCAAATGTGGAAAAGGGAACACAATCTTAACTGGATCAGTAAAACCTCATCGGTTTGGGTGATCTCTGGTCGCTCCACACAAGTTGTGGAAGGAATCTGGTTGAGATAGAGAAAGAGACGGGTGGGAAACGTTAGTATTAGGTTCATTGTTTTCCTTGTCTTGATGCCGTAATCACTGTTTAAGGAATTACAGTGTTGTCTGTCTGGAAGATAACGCCGCCTCCAATGCTCCTGGTGGATCTGGCTGTGGCTCTGTGCTCGGCAGCTTTCAAGCTAGCACATGAGCTACTTATGGAGCTCCTCGCCGCAGCAGAGTAATCCAATCCAATAAGCACTATCCCTGGTTAACCACTCCAGAGCCCTGCAGTTTGCAGCGCAATAATCCCTTTCAAAGATTAGGATAAAAACAAAACTAAAATCATTTCCCCATTAAAATATTTTTTGAAGGTGGTGGGGGTTGGGGGACTTGAGCCATCAAACTTAATTTAACTGGACACAGGAAACCAATTCTTTCCACAAGAACAACTGTCGCAAACTGTAGGCTATTAATGTACCACACATTAGCCTAATGAGACCGCAATAAAAATTTGAAAAATTAAATACAGAACAGTAATAACAATTAGGCCTACCATTTTTGTTTTTTTTACACAAAAGCATTGTAAATATCAGTATGCCCAGAACTAACTTCAATAAAAAAATGTTTACCATTGTAGGCTACTCATCAATTCAACACAATGTGAATAATGAAAACACTATTACAAAGATGTGTGAGATGTGTTAGCTAATTGAAGTTTATAATTTAAAAAGGAAAACCCTTTTGCAATAATGTTAGCACAGCTGAAAACTGTTGTGCTAATAAAAGAAGCAATAAAACTGGCCTTCTTTAGACTAGTTGAGTACCTGGGGCATCAGCATCTGTAGGTTCGATTACAGGCTCAAAATGGCCAGAAAACAAAGACCTTTCTTCTGAAACTCGTCAGTCTATTCTTGTTCTAAGAAATGAAGGCTATTCCATGCAAGAAATTGCCAAGAAACTGAAGATCATGTACAACGAAGTGTACTACTCCCTTCACAGAACAGCACAAACTGTCTCTAACCAGAATAGAAAAAGGAGTGGGAGGCCCCGGAACACAACTGAGCAAGAGGACAAGTACATTAGAGTGTCTAGTTTGAGAAACAGACGTCTCGCAAGTCCTCAACTGGCAGCTTCATTAAATAGTACCCACAAAACATCAGTCTCAACATCAACAGTGAAGAGGCGACTCCGGGATGCTGGCCTTCTAGGTAGAGAACATTATTTTGCCCATCTTTATCTTTTCTTTTTATTGGCCAGTCTGAGATTTGCTTTTTCTTTGCAACTATGCATAGAAGGCCAGCATCCCGGAGTCGCCTCTTCACTGTTGATGTTGAGACTGGTGTTTTGCGGGTACTAAGAAAGTTCTTTGTTTCTTACTATTTTGAGCCTGTAATCGAACCCACAAATGCCGATGCTCCAAATACTCAACTAGGCTAAAGTTTTATTGCTTCTTTTAAAACAGGACAACATTTTTCAGCTGTGCTAACATAACTGCAAAAGGGTTTTCTAATGATCAATTAGCCTATTAAAATGATAAACTTAGACTAGCTAACACAACGTGCCATTGTAATACAGGCGTGATGGTTGCTGATAAATGGGCAAGTGTACGCCTATGTAGATATTCAATTTTATTTAATCTGCCGTTTCCAGCTACAATAGTCATTTACAACATTAACAATGTCTACACTGTATTTAAGATAAATTTGAATGTGCTTTTCTTTCAAAAACAAGGACATTTCTAAGTGACCCCAAACTTTTGAACGGTGGTGTGTATATATATACAGTGCCTTGCGAAAGTATTCGGCCCCATTGAACTTTGCGACCTTTTGCCACATTTCAAGCTTCAAACATAAAGATATAAAACTGTATTTTTTTTGTGAAGAATCAACAACAAGTGGGACACAATCATGAAGTGGAACGACGTTTATTGGATATTTCAAACTTTTTTAACAAATCAAAAACTGAAAAATTGGGCGTGCAAAATTATTCAGCCCCTTTAGGTTAATACTTTGTAGCGCCACCTTTTGCTGCGATTACAGCTGTATGTCGCTTGGGGTATGTCTCTATCAGTTTTGCACATCGAGAGACTGAAATTTTTTCCCATTCCTCCTTGCAAAACAGCTCAAGCTCAGTGAGGTTGGATGGAGAGCATTTGTGAACAGCAGTTTTCAGTTCTTTCCACAGATTCTCAATTGGATTCAGGTCTGGACTTTGATTTGGCCATTCTAACACCTGGATATGTTTATTTTTGAACCATTCCATTGTAGATTTTGCTTTATGTTTTGGATCATTGTCTTGTTGGAAGACAAATCTCCGTCCCAGTCTCAGGTCTTTTGCAGACTCCATCAGGTTTTCTTCCAGAATGGTCCTGTATTTGGCTCCATCCATCTTCCCATCAATTTCAACCATCTTCCCTGTCCCTGCTGAAAAAAGCAGGCCCAAACCATGATGCTGCCACCACCATGTTTGACAGTGGGGATGGTGTGTTCAGCTGTGTTGCTTTTACGCCAAACATAACGTTTTGCATTGTTGCCAAAAAGTTCCATTTTGGTTTCATCTGACCAGAGCACCTTCTTCCACATGTTTGGTGTGTCTCCCAGGTGGCTTGTGGCAAACTTTAAACAACACTTTTTATGGATATCTTTAAGAAATGGCTTTCTTCTTGCCACTCTTCCATAAAGGCCAGATTTGTGCAATATACGACTGATTGTTGTCCTATGGACAGAGTCTCCCACCTCAGCTGTAGATCTCTGCAGTTCATCCAGAGTGATCATGGGCCTCTTGGCTGCATCTCTGATCAGTCTTCTCCTTGTATGAGCTGAAAGTTTAGAGGGACGGCCAGGTCTTGGTAGATTTGCAGTGGTCTGATACTCCTTCCATTTCAATATTATCGCTTGCACAGTGCTCCTTGGGATGTTTAAAGCTTGGGAAATATTTTGTATCCAAATCCGGCTTTAAACTTCTTCACAACAGTATCTCGGACCTGCCTGGTGTGTTCCTTGTTCTTCATGATGCTCTCTGCGCTTTTAACGGACCTCTGAGACTATCACAGTGCAGGTGCATTTATACGGAGACTTGATTACACACAGGTGGATTGTATTTATCATCATTAGTCATTTAGGTCAACATTGGATAATTCAGAGATCCTCACTGAACTTCTGGAGAGAGTTTGCTGCACTGAAAGTAAAGGGGCTGAATAATTTTGCATGCCCAATTTTTCAGTTTTTGATTTGTTAAAAAAGTTTGAAATATCCAATAAATGTCGTTCCACTTCATGATTGTGTCCCACTTGTTGTTGATTCTTCACAAAAAATACAGTTTTATATATTTATGTTTAAAGCCTGAAATGTGGCAAAAGGTCGCAAAGTCCAAGGGGGCCGAATACTTTCGCAAGGCACTGTATATATATTTATTTATTTATACACTATGAAATAACACACATATGGAATCATGTGGTAAGCAAGTGTTAAACAAAGACCAATTCCATATTATGGCAAGAACAGCTCAAAAAAAGCAAAAAGAAACAAATCAGATATTTGACCGGTGGAAATCTGTCCTTTGGTCTGATGATTCCAAATTTGAGATTTTTGAGGCCAACAACCGTGTCTTTGTGAGACTCAGAGGAGGTGAACGGATGATCTCTGCATATGTGGTTCCCACAGTGAAGCATAGAGGTGGTGGTGTGATGGTGTGGGGTGCTTTGCTAGTGATACTGTCTGATTTATTTAGAATTCAAGGCACACTTAATCAGCATGGCTACCACAGCATTCTGCAGCGATATGCCATCCCAGCTTGTTTGCGCTTAGTGGGACTATCATTTGTTTTTCAACAGGACAATGTCCCAACACACACCTCCAGGATGTGTAAGTGCTATTTTACCAAGAATGAGAGTGATGGAGTGCTGCATCAGATGACCTGGCCTCCACAATCACCCTTGCTCAGCATATGTGGGAACTCCTTCAAGACTGTTGAAAAAGTATTCCAGGTGAAGCTGGTTGAGAGAATGCCAAGAGTGTGCAAAGCTGTCATCAAGGCAAAGGGTGGCTACTTTGAAGAATCTCAAATATAAAATACATTTCGATGTGTTTACAATTTAATAATGATGATTCCATTATTGTTATTTCATAGTTTTGATGTCTCCACTATTATTCTTCAACATAGAAAATAGTACAAATAAAATAGTACAAATAAAAGGAAAACCCTTGAATGAGTAGGTGTCCAAATTTTTGACTGGTACTAATATACAGTTGAAGTCGGAATTTCACATACACCATTGCTAAATACATTTAAACTCAGTTTTTCCACAATTCCTGACATGTAATTCTAGTACAAATTAGGTCATAGGTCAGTTAGGATCACCACTTTATTTGAAGAGAGAGAGAGCATACTGAATAGAGAAGTGTATTGGCCATGCAGCATTTACGGTGATACAGCCTCAGCAGACGTCAGGGCGTTCATACTTCTTGCGCTTCGTGGAGCAGAGCTGTTGTCAAAGAAGTGAGTTTGTGTTTTCTACAGGATGTACCGCCCCCACCTATAGTCAACCAATCATATCAATGCAGAGTTATACAGAGCCCTGCGCAATGTTACAACATTTGGGAGGTGCATGGCGATGTGGTACAGAGTTTGATTTGGCCTCTGGCCTCTCACACTCTCCATATGGTGCCTCTAAGATATATAGAGTTGAAGTCGGAAGTTTACATACACCTTAGCCAAATACATTTAAACTCAGTTTTTCACAATTCCTGACCTGCAATCCTAGTAAAAAGTCCCTGTTTTAGGTCAGTTAGGATCACCACTTTATTTTAAGAATGTGAAATATCAGAAAAATAGTAGAGAAGTATTTATTTCAGCTTTTATTACTTTCATCACATTCCCATTTGTTCAGAAGTTTACATACACTCAATTAGTATTTGGTAGCATTGTCTTTAAATTGTTTAACTTGGGTCAAACGTTTCAGGTAGCCTTCCACAATAAATTGGGTGAATTTTGGCCCATTCCTTCTGACAGAGCTGGTGTAACCGAGTTAGGTTTGGAGGCCCCCTTGCTCACACACGATTTTTCAGTTCTGCCCACAAACTTTCTATGGGATTTCTTCTGACCGACTGGAATTGTGATACAGTGAATTATAAGTGAAATAATCTGTCTATTAACAATTGTTGGGAAAATGACTTGTGTCATGCACGAAGTAGATGTCCTAACCGACTTGCCAAAACTATAGTTTGTTAACAAGAAATTTGTGGAGTGGTTGAAAAACAAGTTTTAATGAGTTTTCAACCACTCCACAAATTTCTTGTTAACAAACTATAGTTTTGGCCAGTCGGTTAGGACATCTACTTTGTGTATGACACAAGTCATTTTCCCAACAATTGTTAATAGACAGATTATTTCACTTATAATTCACTATCACAATTCCAGTGGGTCAGAAGTGTACATACACTAAGTTGACTGTGCCTTTAAACAGCTTGGAAAATGCCAGAAAATGATGTCATGGCTTTAGAAGCTTCTGATAGGCTAATTGCCATCATTTGAGTCAATTGGCCGTGTACCTGTGGATGTATTTCAAGGCCTACCTTCAAACTCAGTACGGCTTTGCTTGACATCATGGGAAAATCAAAAGAAGTCAGCCAAGACCTCAGAAAGTAAATTGTAGACCTCCACAAGTCTGGTTCATCCTTGGGAGCAATTTCCAAACGCCTGAAGGTACCACGTTCATCTGTACAAACAATAGTACGCAAGTATAAACACCATGGGACCACGCAGCCATCATACTTCTCAGGAAGAAGACGTGTTCTGTCTCCTAGAGATGAAAGTACTTTGGTGTGAAAAGTGCAAATCAAATCCAGAACAACAGCAAAGGACCCTGTGAAGATGATGGAGGAAACAGGTACAAAAGTATCTATATCCACAGTAAAACGAGTCCTATATCGACATAACCTGAAAGGTCACTCAGCAAGGAAGAAGCCACTGCTCCAAAACCGCCATAAAAAAAGCCACTGCACATGGGGACAAAGATCATACTTTTTAGAGAAATGTCCTCTGGTCTGATGAAATAGAACTGTTTGGCCATAATGACCATCGTTATGTTTGGAGGAAAAGGGGGAGGCTTGCAAGCCGAAAAACACCATCCCAACCGTGAAGCACTGGGGTGGCAGCATCATGTTGTGGGGGTGCTTTGCTGCAGGAGGGCCTGGTGCACTTAACAAAATAAATGGCATCATAAGGATGGAAAATTATGCGGATATATTGAAGCAACATCTCAAGACATCAGTCAGGAAGTTAAAGCTTGGTCGCAAATGGGTCTTCCAAATGGACAATGACCCCAAGCATATTTCAAAAGTTGTGGCAACATGGCTTAAGGACAACAAAGTCAAGGTATTGTGGGCAGAACTGAAAAAGCATGTGCGAGCAAGGAGGCCTACAAACCTGACCCAAAATTCACTCAACTTATTGTGGGAAGCTTGTGGAAGGCTACCCGAAATTTTTGACCCAAGTTAAACAATTTAAAGGCAATGCTACCAAATACTAATTGAGTGTATGTCAACTTCTGACCCACTGGGAATGTGATGAAAGAAATAAAAGTGGAAATAAATCATTGTCTCTACTATTATTCTGACATTTCACATTCTTAAAATAAAGTGGTGATCCTAACTGACCTAAAACAGGGCCTTTTTACTAGGATTACATGCCAGGAATTGTGAAAAACAGAGTTTAAATGTATTTGGCTAAGGTGTATGTAAACTTCCGACTTCAACTCTATATATCTTAGAGGCACCATATGGAGAGTGTGAGAGGCCAGAGGCCAAATCAAACTCTGTACCACATCGCCATGCACCTCCCAAATGTTGTAACATTGCGCAGGGCTCTGTATAACTCTGCATTGATATGATTGGTTGACTATAGGTGGGGGCGGTACATCCTGTAGAAAACACAAATTCACTTCCTTGACAACAGCTCTGCTCCACAAAGCACAAGAAGTATGAACGCCCTGACGTCTGCTGAGGCCGTATCACCGTAAATGCTGCATGGCCAACACACTTCTCTATTCAGTATGCTCTCTCTCCCACCAATTTGTGCACATTCATTGTCTCATAACTGCATTGTGTAAATTCTTTGTTAGTGTATATCAATTCCCCATTACATATTTCACCAGTAGTACATTTACCGTTAATTCCTATAAATGTCTAATCTAAAATGTTTTACTTTGGTTACAGTCATTTATGTTCATGCCTTCAATATTATTATTTGTCATCCCCTTCTCATTGTCGGAGTGGACACATTGTTTGCAGAGTGCACAACCTATGCTACACTTGTGAGAAACCATTTTTAGTTGATTTTATTCCATTTGGGAGTTCGTCAATTTAGTCATCTTTTGTTTGGAGCACTCCTGTCAAATGTTGAGTTAAGACTCACATGCATAGAAGTAGACCTATAGAAGTATATAGTCTCGTTATTGTCATTTTATTACTTTTAATTTAATTGTTTACTTTAGTTTATTTAGTAAATATTTTCTTAACTGCATTTTTGGTTAAGGGCTTGTAAGTAAGCATGTCACGATAATGGCTATTCGGCTCATGTGACAAATCAACATTTATTTGATTATAGGCTATCTGGCCTGCACTTAAATGTAGACATATAAATGTACCCATTTGGGGATCTGATAGTATTTTTGATTGGCTTAACACACCATCACCAATGATCTGGGGAGCTCCTCAAAGGAATGTTTTCTTCACCTCAAACTGCAAGCAAACAAAGTCTGTTTTTTACATCCATTGAGAATGATTTGAAAAATCTTCCCAGTTCTCTCCCTTTCGATAACCACTCAGCGTGAAAGGGAAACATATCATGCTCTGATCCAGTGGAAATGTCATAAGAGAGGCCTACCCGATTACTTCTTATCAGTGCTAGACTTGGACTAAAATATTTTCCGGTACTTATTTTGGGTGCTGATACTGTTTATATTAGGTGCAGGAACTCAATATTTTGGAGCTAATATTCTATAAGAGGAACAGGAGCTCAAGCAGTAGAACATTTGAGGTGCCAGTACTCAGCTCCGGTGAGTTCTTGCCCAAGTCAAGCACTGCTTCTTATCCCTTGTGCAAATAGACAAGCTTTGGGCTGGACCCAAAGTTAATAGTTGATACAATGTTTAAAGTTTGTTGCAAACAGCCCATGTGTAGCCAATGTGATTTATAGGATATTTATTTTATCAGGTTATTTTCTACATGCAGGTTGCAATGTTGTTGTTGTTGTTTTTATTTGTTGGCTTTATGTAGACTACTTTGACAGTCTGCAATATAAGTTACTTTTAAGGTTTCTCATTTTCATTTGGAAAGAATTTTGAATAACCACATGACAATTATTTTGAGATATGAAGACTTAATTATAAATTAAATTGTTTCACGAAAATGTCGATGTCGAACAAAAGCGAGGAGAATAGTTGGGTCAGGCTAGATTTTTTTCTCTTCTAATGCCCTCGAGGCATTAGTCTTATTTCATCAAACCGTAAGCTCAATGCACATACTTGATTTTATGAAAACACATAGGGTGTGTCTATATAATGGAAAAATACATGTTAAAAATGTTCTACCAATCGATTGGTCAAAAGAACAGACGACTTTCAGTCAACCAAGTTTTGTGTTGTTATTGGGGATTGCCCTAAAACACGATGAGATTTAGAGCACTGTTTGTTACAGTGACAATAATCTGGATTCATTTCCACTATAGCTGGGGGTGGGGGGGGCCAAGAGACCTGAGGTGGCAGAACGGAGTGCTCAGGTTGGGGTGTAGGGTTTGAGCTGAATGTAGGGAGGTGCAGTTCACCTTGCTGCTCCGTAGGCAAGCACCAGGTCTAGAAGTAGATCCGTGCTTCGACTGGAAGCCAGTGGAATGGGCGGAGGAGTGGGGTGAGATGGGACAACTTGGGAATGTTGAATACCAGGCGTGCTGCGGCATTCTGGATAAGTTGCAACGATTTGATGGCACAAGCGGGGAGCCCAGCCAACAAAGAGTTGCAGTAGTCCAGACGGTAGATGACAAGTGTCTGGATAAGGACCTACAATGCTTCCTGTGTGAGGAAAGTTCATACTCTATGGATGTTGTAACATGAACCTACATGAGCGAGTCACTACTTTGATGTTTGCAGAGAACGATCAGGTGTTTTCTAGGGTCACGCCAAGGTTCTTGGCGCTCTGGGAGGGGGACACCGTGGAGTTGTCAACTGTGATGGAGAGGTCTTTGAGCGGGAAGACCTTCCCCTGGAGGAAGAGCAGCTCCGTCTTGTTGAGGTTGAGCTTGAGGTGGCGGGCCAACATCCAAACTGAGATGTCTGACAGGCACGTAGAGATTTGTGTTGCCACCTGGGTGTCAGAAGGGCGTAAGGAGAAAATAAGTTGAGTGTCATCTGCATAGCAGTGATCGGAGAGATATCATTTGTGAAGATATGAAGGAGCCGAGTGACTTGGTGGATAGAGAAAAGAGGAAAGGACCTAAAACCGAGCCCTGGTGTGAGAGGACCTGGTGCAGACATAAATCCTCTCCACGTCACCTAGTAGGTGCGACCTGCCAATATGAGACGCCCAGCTCTGAGAAGGTGGAGAGGAGGATCTGTTGGTTCATGGTGTCGAAGGCAGCAGATAGATCTAGGAGGATGAGAACAGAGAGTCAGTCATGTCAGAGTATAGTGCCTCCATGACACAAAGAAGAGCGGTCTCCGTTGAGTGAGCCGTCTTGAAGCCTGACTGGTTAGCGTCAAAAAGATTGAGAGTGGTAGTCATAGACAGCACACTCAAGTGTTTTGGAAAGAAAAGAAAGAAGGGATACCGGTCTGTAGTTTGATGTCAGAGGGGTCGAGTGTTGGTTTCTTGAGGAAGGGAGCGACTCTGACCATCTTCAAATCAGAGGGCACGCAGTCAGTGGTCAGGGATGAGTTGTTGAAGTGAGGAATAATATAAATTATAATAATAATAATAATAATAATAATAATAATAATAAATGCTATTTAGCAGACACTTTTATCCAAAGCGGCTTACAGTCGTGCGTGCATACATTTTACGTATGGGTTGTCCCGGGAATCAAAACCACTACCTGGTGTTACAAGCGCCATGCTCTACCAATTCAGCTACAAAGGACCATGGGAGGTCTCCAGAGATGATCTGGAAAAGGGAGGAGAGTAAAATATCAATGCGTTGGGTAGTTCTTTGTGAGTGGGACCAGTGGACTCAATAGGAGTCGATGAGAAGCGGATGTCGTCAACCTTCTTTTCAAAGTGGCTGACAAAGTCGTCCACAGAGGGAGGAGGGACGGGAAGGAGGAGAAGAGTTTCCTAGGGTTAGAGGCAGAAGTGATAGAAAGTGGCTTTAGCAGCAGATACAGAGGAAGAGAAGGTAGAGAAGAGGGAGTGGAAGAATGTCATTTTCTTCCATTTTCGTTCAGCTGCACATACTAGTGAGGCCTGTACACGTCCTTAAATCACAATATAGACCTAGGCTACATAACGACTTCAACTAGCCTAGGTCTACTAGGCTAAGCGTAGTAGAAGGGCTGGGTGATATATCAATTTCATTTTATGAAACCAAATGTATATTTTAGCACAATGTTCCAAATGCCTGTATCACAAGAATATAGTTTCTCTTAATTTTTTTTATGAGCATTCTCTCTTTTTGGTATCGTCTCCTTTGCTCCTTCTGTACACTTTCTCAGTCACACACACCAAGCTCCTCCCTCTGCCAATCACAACAACGAAAGAGAACTTCTTCCTCTCTAACAGCAAGCGGTTTAAACTCGCTATTTGCATTTGAGGTTTTGGTCCAACAGAATAGGTCATATGGACACAGAAAACACATTACTGTAATAGAGGAGAGGTTATCCTTTTTCATGTCTCAACTCCCAAAAAGTAGAACAGAGAAGACCCTACAAAAAACAAGCTTATCAATTAACATGATTGTGTAAAATGAATGCTCAGTTTCTGTCGCTGCTACCTGTACCGCGCAGCATTTTAGCCACAGACTGTCATGTGCTAGCTGTCTAGTCTGTGTTTTATAAATGTGCAATGAGCAGAACATTGGAAACTTGTTCTCATTCTGACAAATATGCATCTTCTTAACGAGGTAGGCCACTTGACTTCAATATATAAACAAAGTGAATAGGCTGTTGTTGAAACAGTTGAAGACAGACAGGAGGGTGTATTCATAACAGTTCAACCGTTCCACCTTGTTAGCAAGCAAATAGATCCAAGTTGGCTAGATATTAAATATAAAGATTAACTGGTTACTCACTAGCACGTGGGCTTGTGCTTGAGAGATTGGTTATGAGAGCTGTGTACATTTTTTCTATAATGCCTGCTACAAGAAGTTGGTCATTACTAGTGGATGTGCATTATGCATGGTTCTGGTTACATTTGTTTAAAAAAAACATTTTCTTTGACAGATCAGTGATTATTGGAAGAAAGCAGGTTAGTGAATCTTATGGATGTGGGAGGCTTATATTTAGTATAGGTATCATTTTAGATGCAGTCTATTGACGTTTATGCAACAAAGCTTATTTCGAGAAACCAAACATATTTTTTTATTTAAAGATATACATCATGAATTGTCCATACGTCTATAAAAAAAAAAGTAATAAAAAGTATTATTTAAATTTAAAAAAAATAGAGTTACGATTTTTAGGGCATATCGCTAAGCCCTACATAGTAAGGAACATAGTGTAGGCTCCATTAGCAATGATAGGAGAGACCTTATCTCGTGGTTTTGTATGGCTCAGTTGGTAGAGCATGGCGCTTGCACCACCAGGGTTGTGTGATCAATTCCCGGGTCACCCACATGTAAAATGTATGCAGGCATAACTAAGACTCTTGATAAAAGCATCCGCTAAATGGCATATATTATTATTAGAGGAGTTATGCCTAGTTCATTCAAAAGCCACATTTTCCAAATTATACAACTAGCAAGTAGGCCTAATCACTTTGAAATCCAGAGAGCCAGAAAATGCCAAGGTTAGTTTGTTTATTTACTGGTTAGCTAGCATTAGCTGCATTAAGTCTACACGCAAATTAATAGTGAGTCACTTGGGTCGTTCCACCTCTAAAAGCACAAGAAAGAGGATTTGACACACATCTCAGATTGTTCTGAAATCATTTTGGTTATGAGAAACATAAGATTAGCATTCATTTGATATTATTTCGATTCAAATATAACTTGATCTCTAAGAAATTAGCCTAATAGATTGCACCCAAATTGGCAATTTTAATTCATATGATTCATGTCATATTCAATAAATATCCAATTTGGACCAAACCTCTTTCAAAACAATGAGTTAGACATGAGGAATCCAAAGCAATGTCAAAAGCCACCCAGGGACTCCCACACCCACAACGAGTATGTAGTTGCGGCTCAGAGTACTGTTTCTTCATTCTATGTATTCTCAGTGAATTTGGTGATGTTTTTTTCCCCTTAGTCATTTAAGTTGTTAGGTTTATGTCCCATCCTACCACCTGATGTCACTATGTCCTAACCACTAGATGGTGCTGCTTCCCTCTATTAGGTGAAAAAGGTTTTAAGAAATACCCACTTCAAATGTTAAAGGGCTATTTTTACCCTGTAAGCAGCCTATGGACAAGTTATGACAGCAACCCATGCTTTGGGTTCGTTGGCCACTGTGTCAAATTCTAACTTTTTAGCATTTGTGGCAGAAATCCAATGCAAGTCAATGGTACCTATATTAGTATTTTCAAACTTCATTTTTTAAATTTATTTAACCAAGTAAGCTAGTTTAGAACAAGTTCTCATTTACAACTGCGACCTGGCCAAGAATAAAGCAAAGCAGTTCGACACATACAACAACACAGAGTTACACATGGAATAAACAAACATACAGTCAATAATACAGTAGAAAAATAAGTATATATACAGTGTGTGCAAATGAGGTAAGATAAGGGGGGTAAGGCAATAAATAGGCCATGGTGGCAAAGTAATTACAATATACCAATTAAACACTGGAGTGATTGATGTGCAGAAGATGAATGTGCAAGTAGAGATACTGGGGTGCAAAGGAGCAAGATAAATAAATACAGTATGGGGATGAGGTAGTTGGATGGGCTATTTACAGATGGGCTATGTACAGGTGCAGTGATCTGTGAGCTGCTCTGACAGCAGGTGTTTCACGCTAGTGAGAGATGAGTCTCCAGCTTCAGTGATTTTTGCAGTTCGTTCCAGTCATTGGCAGCAGAGAACTGGAAGGAAAGGTGGCCAAAGGAGGAATTGGCTTTGGGGATGACTAGTGAGATATACCTACTGGAGTGCGTGCTACGGGTGGGTGCTGCTATGGTGACCAGTGAGCTGAGATAAGGCGGGGCTTTACCTAGCAGAGACTTGTAGATGACATGGAGCCAGTGGGTTTGGCAACGAGTATGAAGCAAGGGCCAGCCAACGAGAGCATACAGGTCGCAATGGTGGGAAATATATGGGGTTTTGGTGACAAAACGGATGGCACTGTGATAGACTGCATCCAATTTGTTGAGTAGAGTGTTGGAGGCTATTTTGTAAATGACATCGTCGAAGCCGAGGATCGGTAGGATGGTCAGTTTTACGAGGGTATGTTTGGCAGAATGAGTGAAGGATGCTTGATTGCGAAATAGGAAGCCAATTCTAGATTTAATTTTGGATGATTGGAGATGCTTAATATGAGTCTGGAAGGAGAGTTTACAGTC
Organism: Oncorhynchus mykiss; assembly: GCF_057628025.1. Taxonomy (NCBI): domain Eukaryota; kingdom Metazoa; phylum Chordata; class Actinopteri; order Salmoniformes; family Salmonidae; genus Oncorhynchus; species Oncorhynchus mykiss. The sequence goes on from NC_143028.1 coordinate 45,542,833, forward strand.
TAACCAGACACCTAGTTATTTGTAGTTGTCCACATATTCTAAGTCAGAACCGTCCAGAGTAGTGATGCTGGATGGGCGGGCAGCAATGGGTTGAAGAGCATGTATTTAGTTTTGTCCATAGACTGCATACAGAGTACGTAAACAAATATGTCATTTTGTAATTGGGGTCAACTATCCCTTTAACATTGAGGGGGCGGATTATTAAAATAAATTTAAAAATCACCAAAAAGCAGGAACAGCATAATCTCATGGTCAGAACCTGGTAATATCAGGAGGTAGGATGGGACATAAGCCTAACAACTTCAATGACTAATTTCTCTGAACAGGGGGAAAAAAACATCATCAAATTCACATAGAGTACATTACATAGAATGAAGAAACAATACTCCGAGCCGCAACTCTACACTACTTGTCAGCCAACTGACAAGTAGTGGGGTTGGTGTGGGATTGGTGTGGTGTGGGGTGGGGTGTGGAAGAGTCCATGAGTGGCTTTTGACCATTTCTTTGGATTCCTCATGTCTTACTCATTGATAGAAAAGAGTTTGGCCCAAATAGGATGATAGGTACTATATTTATTCAATATTATATTCATCCTATAAAATTGCCAATTTGGGTGCAATCAATTATCTTAATTTCTCAGATATCAAATAATACTTCAAGGGCCTCCCGAGTGCCACAGTGGTCTAAGGCACTGCATCACAGTGCTAGCTGTGCCACTAGAGATCCTGGTTCAGGATCAGCTGCAACCGGAAGACCCATGGGGCGCCGCACAATTCGCCAAGCGTCGTCCGGGTTACGGGAGGGTTTGGCCAGCCGGGATGTCTTTGTCCCATTGCACTCTAGCGACTCCTGCGGCAGGCTGGGCGCATGCACGCTGACAAGGTCACTAGTTGTATGGTGTTTCTTCCGACACATTGGTGCGGCTGGCTTCAGGGTTAAGCGAAATTAGGGACAAAAAGGGATTACATTTTTTTTTATATATATCAACAAAATAACATTGCAGGAATGCTAATCTTATCTGTTTCTAACTACAGAAACGATTTCAGAACAATCTGAGATGGTGGGTGACATGGTGCGAAACCACTTGTTAACTTGATGCTATCTATTAGCTATCTAGTAGGTCAAATGTATTATTTTATAAATTACATGTTTGTGTCAAAATAATGAAAAAGATTTGCAGCAACAGGAACAAAAAATATTAAGCCTGTTTTACACAATGTCTTTAGGCTACTTTTGGTTTGGTTTGTCAGTTACACTAATCAAAAACCAACGCACACTAGAATCATGCAAATGACTGTCCATATGAACCACACAACAGTGGCACATAGCATAATTTACGCATAATTTACACTCCATTGAGACAAGCTTAAAAGTAACATCATACTTACTCATGTTTAATAGTGGCTCATCGAGGGGAAAAAAGAAAAAATGACACTTGTCATCTGACAGCTGATGGTGGCATTGACATTGTACTGTGAAGTGCACATCCCTCAACGATTATGTTCACAAGTTCAACAATTTGTCGAATTACCCTACATTTGCACCAATTAATTAAAGTTAGCTGCTAAAATAAGGCACAAAAAAACTAGTTGGCCAAGTAGCCAACAGCTTGCCAGAAACAGAAGTTAAACACGTTCACGTTATGTCTATGTGAAGTTAACTAGTTAGCTAAACAACATAGCTATATGGTAGCTAGGTATTAGTTGAACCAATATCTGGGCAGAGGAGATGATGAACTCGTCATATGCATCGTCTCCTCTGCCCAGATACTGGTTCTGGTATTAGTATATTAGATACTAGTATTATATTAGTTAGGGACTGTACTTGCATCTCAGACTGACACCATGGGCAAATTGACAGTTGCCTAGCTAACGTTAGCTCTGGGAATGTTGGATTCCAGATTGCATCACTTAAAACCAAGTGAATAACATGACATAACTCATGACATAACTACAGATTCAAACACAAAATATATCATCTGACTGTGAAATTAGCTGTAAAAGATGCCCATCTCACCAAAATGTAGCTAATTTTGCAATCAATCGAAGAGCGTCTAACATTAGCGCTAGCCCAAGTAAGCTTGCTAGCTAGCTAGCTGGCCAGCCATGTCTTCCAATGAAGCTGGCAAAAGCACAGCATAAGTAATTAACAGCCTTAATAGGAACATTATGTATTTGCACTTACAAGGGTCCTGGACGTTGGAGGTGCAAATATGATGGCAGATAGGTGAAAATCTGTTGAATGTGGCAGATATTAAAGTAAGAAGATCGTGAAAAAAAGAACGAATGCAATGCTCACTGACTGTGGAGGTCTTTACCAGGTGCTTCCATGTCTGTTTACCAGAATGCATTATGGGACGCAGACGTCACTCCACCAGCACGCACGTCGCTGCGCTGCCAGCACGCGGTTTCAAAGATCTGAAACTGGTGCCATTTTGTGTCTCGTCAAAGGGGCCAAGTAACAATTTTCAGCAAAATAAATGCACCGTAATGGTGAACGAAGAGGGCAGTTTCATGTGAGTCGCATGCTGTCACAATTAACACGAGGCCTTCTGACCAATCCGTGTCTTTTTTTATATGTTTTATAAAGGTGGGGCATTTCCAGTAGCCTTGTTTATTGGTGCCACAGAGTTTCCAAACTTGTCTTTGTTGGATCTTTCAAGAACTGGGAACTCGGAAAAAACGAGGTCAAATCATGGCGCCAGTGATCTTCAGCTCTGAGTTCTAAGAAGATGCCCGAGTTTCTGACTAGAATTCCGTGTTGGATGGCCGTTCACATCGATTTTTCACAGTCGGAGTGTTTTTTTTAACGAGTTCCCAGTTGTCTTGAGCGCACTGACGTCGAAGATTTCCGAGTTCCCACGTCGGAGTTGTTTTAGCGCAGCATATTTCCTTGAACAAGTAACGTTTTATTCAAAGAAGAAACTTCGTGCTGGGCAAATGGGTGCAGTAACTGATGGTAATATCGTTAATCGTTTGATATTACCCAATGTGTTGAAATTGGTTTCTTAATCATGAAGCACATACCTGTCTTAAATAATTCTGCATCTTTGAAATTTACATTTTAATATTTTATTGAAGGCCTCAGCTACATTGTTTGGCTAGCTACCGTTACATGTATTTGTTAGGTATGCAAGCTAATGTGCTAGCTAGTGAATCATTGTGTTCAGTATTTCATGAGTACGTGGTGATCGGCGCTACATATCTCTTGTGTTTGGCTAACTACATAATTTTACATAAGTGTCCATGTCGGACCTTTTTTGAGTTTGTCATGATCAACCAGTGTGAATGTAGTTTAGCAGCCATGAAGCTAAAGTTAGCTTGCAAAGATTGTAGGTCTGGAGGTCAATGTGCTCATTGCGAACTTCTCCATTACAGACGAAGTTATTCGAAAACGTCTTCTCATTGATGGAGACGGAGCTGGAGACGACAGACGTATCAATGTTCTGTTGAAGAGCTTCACCAAATGGTGCAATTCAACTGGGTCTCCTGAAGAAGGGTAAACGTGACTGCTCTGCCCTGTGTGATACGCCGTTGTTTTTACTAGCTAACGTTAGCTACCACCAATCATTGCTTTCAAGGAGAGGTTGATTTGACTGACAATGTTTATGTATTTGTGTTTTATTTAACATTTTATTCTAACAGTAGACATATTGAGACCTAGGTCTCTTTTTCAAATGCACCCAGTATAATACAACACGAATATACACATCATATGGTGGCTAGATGTAAAGCACAAATAGAACCGCACAAATCACTAAGAAAAACAGTTGGATTCCTCCACAAATAAGTCCCAAATCAATACTTTAAATTGCCTAAACAGCACCAGAACATCAAGATGAAATGTCTTCTTGAATTTTGTTCCAGCAGTATGGGGCATTAAAACTAAAAGCAGATTTACCTAGCTCGGTGGAGAACCTAGGAACCTCAAGAGTTAACCAATCCTGTGAAGTGGTTTGGTAATTCTGTCCACACTTCAACAGCTAAGTTCGATAAGGTGTATGTTTTTGAAGAAGGTCCTTGTAAACAAAAAGGAGTAATGTGGAGATCTACGGGTCTTTAGTGAAGTCCAGCCAACCGTTTGATGCATTGATGAATATTAAAACTGTAACAAAATAAAGGGCACTATGCTTCCATTCAGCCGCAAGAGCATAAGGTATGTCGGGAACTGATGTTTGGCGATTAGGCCTGGCACGCAGTCAGCTTTCCAATTCATCCAATATGTGTTTGAAGGGTTTTATGTCATGTTTCTGTGCAAGCCAGTCAAGTTCTTCCACACCAATCTCGACAACCCGTTTCGGTATGGACCTGGCTTTTTGCACAGGGGCATTGACATGCTGAAACAGGAAAGGGTATTCCCCAAATGGTGGCCACAAGGTTGGAAGCACAGAATCGTCTAGAATGTCATTGTATGCTGTAGCATTAAGATTTCCCTTCACTGGAAATAAGGGGCCTAGCCCAAACCATGAAAACAGCCCTCAACCATTATTCCGCCTCCACCTAACTTTTACAGGTGGCACTATGCATTAGGGCAGGTAGCGTTCCCCTGGTATCCGCCTAACCCGGATTCGTCCGTCACACTGCCAGATGGTGAAGGATGATTCGTCACGCCAGAGAACGCGTTTCCACTGCTCCAGAGTCCCATGGCGGCGAGCTTTACACCACTCCAGTTTGTGTGTGGCTGCTCGGCCATGGAAACCCATTTCGTGAAGCTGCTAACCAACAGTTATTTTGCTGTCGTTTCTTCGAGGCAGTTTGGAACTTGGTAGTGAGTGTTGCAACACTTCAGCACTCGGTGGTCCTCTTCTGTGAACTTGTGTGTCCTACCACTTCGCTGTTGTTGCTCCCAGAGGTACACTTCCACTTCACAGTAAAATCACTTACAGTTGACCGGGCTAGCTGTAGCAGGGCAGAAACTTGACAAACTGACTTGTTGGGAAGGTGGCATCCTATGACAGTGCCACGCTGAAAGTCACTGAGCACTTCAGTAAGGCTGTTCTACTGCCAATGTTTGCCTATGGAGATTGTGTGCTCAATTTTATATACCTGTAATCAATGGATGTGACACAAATAGCCAAATCAATTAATTTGAAGGGGTGTCCACAGTTTTGTGTGTGTATATGTATATATGACACCATTGGTCAATCTGTTAAAATTGAATTCGATTCAATTTTAACAGATTGACCAATGGTGTTTGACTTTCGTTGATGTTTACATCAACTGTTATGTAAACTATCTCAAAGTGAAATTGTAATGTATTCCTCTTTGCAGATTCACACAGTACCAGAGGATGTTGGGTACATTGGCACAATGTGAATTCTCAATGGGGAAGACCTTGTTGGTGTATGACATGAACCTCCGGGAAATGGAAAACTATGAGAAAATATACACTGACATTGGTGAGAGAAATGGCATCTCAGTCCTTTACACAAGGGTTCCCGTTCCTGGACTGAGTTAGGCAACCCTGCATTACACTGTTCTACTGTCAGAACTTATAATCACGCCATATTTGATTCTCTTTCTCTTCAGAACAAAACATCACATCAGCACATGATAAAATATCAGAATGCAAAAAGGAGATCCAGAGGGCAAAGAGAATACGAAAGAATCGTCAAGGTGAGGTTAACCCGGGTTCACTTAAATATGTATTAAAGTGCAAGATGGCTATATACATTTTGGGGAAATGATCTATTGTTTTAACTTGCACAATTTGATTAGTCTTGTGTCAATACTTTTAGTACAGGAATCTGGTACTGGAGTAAACTTAAATGTCGCTGGTGTCCTTTAATTTTGCAGAGTATGATGCACTGGCAAAGGTCATCCAGCAACATCCAGATCGCCATGAAACACTGAAGTGAGTGTACGGCCTCTTTTCTCTACATGTTTTAATGGAGGCAGCCAACATGTACAGGTATACATGCACATGCCGATATTCATTTTAAATGTGATCTTTTTTCATTTTTTTTTCACCACAGGCAGTTGGAGGCACTTGACAAAGAGCTCCAGCAGTTGTCTCACATCAAAGAGAATGTGGAAGATAAGGTAGGCCTGTTTCCTGTGTTTTATTTGACTTTCTTATCGACTAATCTGTGCCCCCGCACATTAATTTTTGTACAGGTACACCCTGTATATAGCCTTGTTAATGTTATTGTATTGTTGCTCTTCAAGAAATCATTATTTTTTTACTTCATTTTATTTTAGTAAATACTTAACCAACAATGCAGTTTAAAGAAAAATAAGTGTTAAAGGGCTTGTAAGTAAGCATTTCACTGTAAGGTCTACACCTATTATTAGGCGCATTTGACAAATAACATTTGATTTAACTATAGATTTCTATGGTGTTTTCTGAATATATTGTCTGTTTGTCCCTCAGCTGGAGTTGAGGAAGAAACAGTTCCATGTGCTCCTCAGTACCATCCAGGAACTACAGCAGACACTGGAGAGTAAGTATGACTGTTGCCGTTGTGCTCTGGGCTATGGGTATGCTGGACTGTGTGGCGATCATTATACAAGGGGTGGGTCTGATCCAGAATGTTAATTTGTTAACTGCATTCCAGACGGTTTCTATTCCAAAGGTTACCACCGGCTAAATCGATGACGTTAAAATGCTATTTACTCTGTTCCATCAGACTGCGCAATCCACTGTCTCGACAGTCCAGCCATTCACTTTATGAACTTTATAAACTCTGCACTTTAAAAAGCATCTAGACATTCTCACATTTTAGACTAACATCTAGTTTTCAACTTTGGAGATTTCTATAAACCTTGCTGTCTCTCTGACATTTGCAACATTGTTTCAATATTCAAATTCAATCTCCAGATGTCCCATAGTAATGAATGTGTCGGGATCAGGCAGGCAGCTTTCGTCAGCCAGTCGAAATCACGAAGCATCATCATTTTTATGGCTGTTCGCTACCGGTCAAAAGTTTTTGAACTCCTACTCATTCAAGGGGTTTTCTTTATTTTTACTCTTGTATACATTGTAGAATAATAGTGAAAACAAACTGTGAAATAACACATGGAATCATGTAGTAATCAGAAATGTGTCAAATAAATCAAAATATATATTTTATATTTTGATATTCTGCAAATAGCCACCCTTTGCCTTGATGACAACTTCACACACTCTTGGCATTCTCTCAACCAGCTTTGCAACCATGAAGGCCTGATTCTCCTCTGAACAGTTGATGTTGAGATGCGTCTGTTACTTGAACTCTGAAGCATTTATTTGGGCTGCAATTTCTGAGGCTGGTGTCTCTAATGAACTTATCATCTGCAGCAGAGGTAACTCTGGGTCTTTCATTCCTGTGGTGGTCCTCATGAGAGCCAGTTTCATCATAGCACTTTATGGTTTTTGTGACTGCACTTGAAGAAACGTTCAAAGTTCTTGACATTTTCCTGGTTGACTGACCTTAATGTCTTAAAGTAATGATGGACTGTCATTGCTCTTTGCTTATTTGAGCTGTTCTTGCAGTGGTGTAGACTTGGTCTTTTACCAAATAGGGCTATCTTCTGTAGATCCCCCTACCTTGGCACAACACAACTGATTGGATCAAATGCATTAAGAAGGAAAGAAATTCCACAAATTAACTTTTACCAAGGCACACCTGTTAATTGAAATGCATTCCAGGTGACTACCTCATGAAGCTGGTTTAAAGAATGCCAAGAGTGTGCAAAGCTGTCAAGGCAAAGGGTGGCTATTGGAAGAATCTCAAATATAAAATATATTTTGATTTGTTTACATTTTCTTGGTTACTAGATTCCATATGTGTTATTTCACAGTGTTGATGTCTTCACTATTATTCTACAATGTAGAAAATAGTCAAAAATAAAGAAACACTTGAATGAGTAGGTGTTAACTTTTGACTGGCAGTTTTGTATGTATACACTATCAATAGAAAACAGGTCAAACGAAGTGCAGTTAGTTTGCGGTCTTTCTAGCTTCAGTTTCATTAAATGTCACCTAGAAAACAGCGTAGTGCAAATGCAGCTACTTTGCTCTTCTGGCTGCACTTTTTGCCGTGACTTCGTCTCAGGCCTAACACCAGTACCAATATATATCCTCCAAACACCAGCTTCAGGCATTATTACGTAAGCGATTTGAGATCCACTACCCTTCTGTAATTATGTTGATGGATTTTGTTTTGTCAGATGATGAGAAGTCAGAGAATGATGACGCTCAGGAAAGCTCCATGGAGAATGGAGAATGAATTCATCTCGGCTGTCAATGTAATTTAGTTAGGTACAATTTTTTTGATAATGCTTTGCATTTGAACAATGAAGTTTCACTTTAGTTGACATTTTGTTTTTATAATACCTGTATGTATTTTTGCTGAATAAAGTTGTCAATTGCTCTTCCACATTCTCTCTTCATTAGAATGTCAGTGGGGTTAGGGAAGCTGTCACTGGGTGGGAGTGTAGCCAGGGGATGTTGTTTTCCTATATTCACCTTGGCACTAACATGACTTTGGTTTGAGGATCCTCTCACAAATGTATATGTATCCACCAGGGTTTGGAACCGGTTCAGGGAACAGAACCAAAAACCGGATAAGCACGTTTTTCAAGATATGAAACCTGGAACAGAAGTTCCAAAACAGAACTGCTATTTTAAAAGTATGGGAACTGTTTTACGTTCCAGGCATTTTTTTCCCCCTAGTCTCACAACAAAAACACAACAAAGCTCCTATGACACTCACTTAATCCAGTGTCTGCCTGCAAGCTGAAAATCTTTGCCTGTGTGTGTTTAGGCTACCTGCCCGTTCACAGCAATGACCAGGGGAATAGTTACAGGGGAGGGGGTGGGATGAATGAGCCAATTGTAAGCTGGGGATGATTAAGAATTTAGCCCTACTCTTACGCCAAGTGCCATGGGATCTTTAGTGACCACAGAGTCAGGACACCCGTTTAACGTCCCATCCAAAAGACGGCACCCAACACAGGGAATGTCCCCAATCACTGCCCTGGGACATTTTTATTTTAGACCAGAGGGAAGAGTGCCTCCAACACCACTTACTGCAGCATCTGGTCTCCCATCCAGGACCAACCCTGCTTAGCTTCAGAAGCAAGCCAGCAATGGGATATAGCAACTGTAGATTGGCCAATAAGCCTAGTTGGCACATTTCACGCTAGATTTATTAACTACAAACAGGTAAAACGTGTTTTTAATTCGGGTGCCTCTCTTCACACATGCTTGTTAGTTAGCTAGCTCAAAGGACATCCGAAGTTCCTCCATAGAAGCTGCTCCTAGGTATAAATCTGTGGACCTAATTCAAATTTTGCTGGTCATAAAATGCCTCAGTCCTCTCACCCATACCCAAAATTGCGGTCGAATCTTGTGCCATAGGCTACACTAGTCTGTCCAGCACGCATGTAAACAACTAGTTTGCCTGCTCAATATTCACTGATTGGAGAAGTAATTTAATGAGCTGAATAAAAAATAACATTTAATAGACTGATTTCGCAGGTTAAAAAAGGAGCGGTATAAACCTGGAGGCTACTTTTTTATTTTGCTGGTTGGAACACTGAACGAAACAATTGGAAAATAGTTTTGGTTCCAACCCCTTGTATACAGCAGCTCTCACCACATATTTTTTGTTTTTCATGATCTTTAATTTTGCATTAGTATTTGAACACCGAAACATTGAACATGAGCACGTTTGCCACACCCTATAAAATGTAACACGTAAAACAACTCTTAAGGACTTTGATTTGAGAGAGATTCTATGGTGCCAAAAACAATTAATACAGTAACAATACAACAATTTTGTTCACAGGATACATCTTCATATAAACCAAAAAAAGTTTCAAAAATGTAAAAACATGATGGCAAAGTATTCTAATAGAGCTTGGATTACAGTATCAAAACCATTGTTTCTGACAGGTCTCATTCCTGTTATACACCTGTAATACATGTGTAATACACCTGTAATACATATGTAATACACCTGTAGTTCACTTGACCATGAAAAGACCACCCACCCTAAATGTTAACAAGTAGCTGTCCATACTGGGAACTTCACTAGGTAGGTACGTGCCTTCATCAGGCATTTGAGCTTACTCTTGTGCAGCCCTCTTGCTGACAATGTCAAATTCCTCCTTCAGCAGCTGCTCAATGTGGTCTTCCCCCTGCAGCATCTGAAGCATCTGCGGCTGGGAAGCAGACTCCTGCAGTCGGAACGACAGGGAAGTCTGAAACAGCCAGACGCTGACTAGCAATCTAATGAAGACAAAACCCGCCCATGATTAAATGTCAGAGACGGATAGTGATCTACCATCACTTTTGACGTTATAGCACATTCACATGTCATCACACAAACTAGCTCAGGAAATGTACGAATTCGTTTAGGAGTTCCATTCCACCTCTGAAACAAGAGATAGTGGAAATGTACAGTGCCTTCGGAAAGCATTCAGACTACTTGACTTCTTCCACATTTTATTACTTTACAGCCTTACTCCAAAATGGACTAAATAAAATAAAAAACCTCAGCAATCTACACACAATACCCCATAATGACAAAACTAAAACAGGTTGTTTGAAATGTTTGCACATATATTAAAAATAATAAACAGATACCTTGTCTACATAATTATTCAGACCCTTTGCTATGAGACTCGAAGTTGAGCTCAAGTACATCCTGTTTCCATTGATCATCCTTGAGATGTTTCTACAACTTTATTGGAGTTCCCCGGATTGTTTCGAGGCACATACAGGTATTATAAAAACAAAACGTCAACTCAAGTGTGACTTGATTGTTCAAATGAAAAGCCTTATCAAAAAAATTGTACCTAACTAAATTACATTGACAGCCGAGATGAAATTCAATTGATTGGACATGATTTGGAAAGGCACACACCTGTCTATATAAGGTCCCACAGTTGACAGTGCATGTCAGAGAAAAAACGAAGCCATGAGGTCGAAGGAATTGTCCGTAAAACTCAGAGACAGGATTGTTTCGAGGCACAGATCTGGGGAAAGGAACCAAAAAATGTCTGCAGCATTGAAGGTCCCCAAGAACACAGTGGCCTCCATCATTCTTAAATTGAAGAAGTTTGTATGAAAATATATTTGAGAGGCTTCCAATAAAGAACACCGTCTGTGTTCTGTTAGACAAGTAACTCTTTATCCACATTATAGCAGGGGGTGACATACGTTTTTCCAGAAGCAGACTAGATTCAGTAATGTCAAAAGCTGCACTGAAGTCTAACAGAACAGCCCCCACAATCATTTTAGAGCCAATTTCTCTCAGCCAATCATCAGTCATTTGTGTAAGTGCTGTGCTTGTTGAATGTCCTTCCCTATAAGCGTGCTGGAAGTTTGTTGTCAATTTGTTTACTGTGAAATAGCACTGTATCTGGTCAAGCACAATTTTTCCCAGAAGTTTACTAAGGGTTGGTAACAGGCTGAGTGGTTGGCTATTTGAGTCAGTAAAGGGGGCTTTACTATTCTTGGGTAGCGGAATGACTTTAGCTTCCCTACAGGCCTGAGTGTATGTGACAGCATGGGTAGCCCATTGAGGCTACAACTCATAGGAATTCCCACCCAGATGACTACTTTAAAATAGCGGAAGCGTGGTGGAAGCCATCAATGGCCACTAGAAGTCTCTATCATTTTCAAATGGTCTATGGAAAGCCATTTTAACATACGTTGACTGTACAAACATTATAAACACCTGCTCTTTCAGTGACATAGATGACCATGTAAAAATCTCCGTCCTTCTCTTCTCCTCTCTACCTAACTTTACCTCACAGTCCCTTCAGTTTCCTGTTAGTTTGGCTGTTCAGCCTACCTTAGTTATCCCTCACCCATCATAGCCCTGCCATTCCCAACCAATCAGAGCACTTGGAAATGCACATCTGGACCCTGCCCCTGCCCATTCCAGTCAGAGTGTTATCGTCATCCGAAGAGAGAAGGACATTTTATCATCCACAGTAACACAAATGTGTGAATGTTGTGTGTGTATCGAAATAACCACAATAATACGATTCCAAGGCATTACCACGCATAAGGAAATACCTTCAATGAAAGCAGCTGTGTGTGTGTGTGTGTGCGTGCGTGCGTGCGTACGTGCGTGTGCGTGTGTGTGGTGTGACAATTAAGAGAGTAATGGGCCTCAACATCGTGTTCTAACCGGACAACACTGTATTGAGCAGAACCAATCAGCACAAGTTAGGCATTTCACAGCCGACCACTCAGACGAGCTCCAGTTAGTCGTTTTTACATACCAGGTGAATCCAGATGAAAGCTATGATCTCTTTTTGATGTCACTTGTTAAATCCACTTCAAGCAATGTAGTTGAAGGGGAAGAGACAGGTTAAATAAGGATTTTTAAGTCTTGAGACAATTGATGGATTGTGTATGTGGATTGTGTATGTGTGCCATTCAGAGGGTGAATGTGCTAGACAAATAATTTAAGTGCCTTTGAACTGGGTATGGTAGTAGGTGCCAGCTGCACCGGTTTGTGGCAAGAACAGTTTTTATGCGCTCAACAGTTTCCCATGTGTATCAAGAGTGGCCCACCACCAAAAGGACATCTGTTTTTTTTTATGGTTTTTCTACCATAAATTGTTCCCATTTTCAAATTGATTATCAAAACATCACACCAGGGTAAACCTACGTGAAACACAGCCCTTCATTTAAGTGTTTCTAAAATCCCCTATGAGAAAATTAAATGGTGAAAAAAACTATTAGAACAATTTCCTTGTTTGACCCCTAGGTTTTATGGCTATTATGACACCTCCACTGTGGGGCTCTATTATGCGAGACTTCAGTTCTGGGTTAACTGAGATTACAACATCCCCAATGACAGACAGGTTTGGTAGGATGTCCTCTATGGGCTGTCCTCTTTTTACACCACTAGATGTCCCTATCTCACCAGATAAGTGATGAGTCTGGTTTTTGCCCAATGGTGGTGTGGCCTGGACTGGATTGAAACAGATACATACAGTACACTCGGAAAGTATTCAGACCCGTGACTTTTTTTGTTAAGTTACAGCCTTATTCTAAAATAGAGTGTGCAAAGCTGTTATTCTACGATGTAGAAATTTTTAAAAATAAAGCAAAACCCTGGAATAATATAAAACTTTTGATCAATATATATATATACATTTTAGTTTATCAATTTAGTTTTAGACTTGTAATTTTGTGTTCTCATCAATGGTTATGTCCATTGCTTTTCATGGTTTCATTCACACTCTTTCATTGAAATAAATACTTTTTCTGTATCAGTCACCCTTGACCATGAACATCATTACTACCCCGAGTAAGGTCTGAAAATCATTTGGTTCTGATGAGTAAGAGAGAGAGAGAGGATGGCTCTTTGTTTCACTTAATATTATTATAAGACAGTTCCATTGTTGAGTCACACTGTAGGGTCCAGTGGTAGCACCCTGCTGCCTGGAGATTTGGCGAGATGCTGTGTCTTTTAAGGATGGAGCATTGCCAAGTTAACGAGGTAAAGAGATGGAGTGGAATTTGCTAGCGCGTGCAGGCTAGCTGTCTGGATCTCTGTTAGCAGATCTGAAGTGACAGATGGGCTGATGAGAAGGAGCAGAAAGCATTAGAGCGCTATCCTCCTCTCATTATCTCCCTCCAGTTCAGGTTAAAGATCTCCTTGTACTTTGGCTTCAACTCATGACCCTGAAAGAAATGACAAAATGTTCACATTATTGAAAATGCTGAAACACCCTTGGTTATGAAAAACATCCATGATGTTCCTTGAATAAATTCAGGAGATAAGGCCTATATGACTTATACAATTTAGGTATGCTTTTCCATGTCAGTCATTACAGTGTACTGTCACTGTATTGTCACTGGATATCATTATGTTACCCCAACACAGACACCCTGACATCAGAGAAAATATACATATTCTATACATGACCTTGGGTGTCAGGGTGTGTCTATGGGATAAAAGAGTGATATCCAGAGAGAGACATCAGTCACGTGTGACAGAGAAACGTGTCTGCAGAGTGGAGTTAAGGCCTCTTGCATTGGTCCTGCTCTTAATGACCACAGCCTTTTGGAGCAGAGAGAAACGTACAGATACAGATGCCACACAGCACAACACTGCAGCCAGTCAGGCAGGCCATGCTACTAGCACAGTGTGCCCTGATCCAAAACCCTTCCAGAGAGATGCAGTGCACCTACACATCCACAGGAGGGCACTCTGATGTCTTGATGATGATCAGGTGTTCGGAGGGTAGTCACTAGATAGCCATGCTAGAATGTAATAGAGTACTGCACGGGTCAGTTTTTTGGAGCCGCACCCTCACCACGCCGCATAGAATTGTTCCAAGAGCCGACCCGTTACCCATCATATAACATCAATTTATGTCATTGTTTTTATGACTCCAGAGTAGTAGGCTTTACTATTATTGGTATTAGTAGGCTGTTATTAGTAATTCCCTTCCCCACATTAATTGATTTCTCTGCATGTCTATTCAACATTGTATAAAAGGAAACCATGCCATGAATTAAGAATGATATATTTTTATTTTCACAATCCGATGCATCACTCAAATTACTTTGAGAAAAAGAGCATTCTAATTAGCCTTCTTACCTAATGAAAGCATATAGCTGACATAACAAAACAATACATTGACATGCAATATTGTTTAGATAATCATATAGTTTATACCTAATTAAAACTTCAATAAACCATTACCAGAGTCGAATATAGGCTGCAAAGATAGGCTACATAAGTAAGCTGTTGGCAACTCAAACTCAGTGGTGGAAAAAGTACCCATTGTCAAACTTGAATAAAAGTAAAGATACCTTAATAGAAAATGATTCAAGTAAAAATGAAAGTCACCCAGTAAAATACTACTTGAGTAAAAGTATTTGGCTTTAAATATACTTAAGTATCAAAAGTAAATGTAATTGCTAAAATATACTGAAGTAACAAAAGTAAAAGTATAAATAATTTCAAATTCCTTGTATTAAGCAAACCAGAGGCACCATTTTCTTGTTATTTTAATGTACGGATAGCCAGTGGCACATTCCAACACTCAGACATCATTTACAAACGAAGCGTGTGTTTAGTGAGTCTGCCAGATCAGAGGCAGTAGGATGACCATGGATGTTCACTTGAGAAGTGTGTGAATTGGACCATTTTCCTGTCCTGCTAAGCATTCAAAATGGAACGAGTACTTTTATGTGTCATGGAAAATGTATGGAGTAAAAAGTACATTATTTTCTTTAGGAATGTAGTAAAAGTAAAAGTTGTCAAAAATAAAATAGTAAAGTAAAGTACAGATACCCCGAAAAACTGCTTAAGTAGTACATGAAAGTATTTTTAGTTAAGTACTTTACACCACTGCTCAAACGTTTACCAGCTGCACAGGTTTACACTTTATTTGGCCTATGTATGGTCTAATGAACAAAATGTAATAATGCTAATTGATACTTAACTGAACTATTGAAAACAAATAGGCCTAACTGCTCGCACTTTGTGGAGGCTGTGTATCCATATTCAATCTACCGTGTTGATGTCCTTCCAAACTGGGGATTTCACTTTAACCTTTCTATTTATTTCTCCGGTTAGGCCTACGTTAGGCCTATGTTAGCCATTTTAGTGAGAGTTAGGCTATGCAGGGAGTCAACTTGTCAACGAGTCATATTCTCACGTGGGGAGAAGGAACATTATAACATTTTAGCACCACACAAATAGGCCTTTTCACCACACAAACCCTTTTTACATTAGCAGCCCAGCCTAAAACCCCAAACAGCAAGCAATGAAGATGTAGAAGCATGGTGGCTAGAAAAACTCCTTAGAAAGGCAGGAACCTAGGAAGAAACCTAGAGAGGAACCAGGCTCTGAGGGGTGGCCAGTCCTCTTCTGGCTGGGCCGGGTGGAGATGATAATAATAGACGTCCAGATTGTTCTTCAAGATGTTCAAATGCTCATAGATGACCAGCAGGGTCAAATAATAATCACAGTGGTTGTAGAGGGTGCAACAGGTCAGACAGCAGGTGCAAGAGAGAGAGAGAGAGAGAGAGAGAGAGAGAGAGAGAGAGAGAGAGAGAGAGAGAGAGGTAGAGAGAGAGAGCAAGAGAGAGAGGGAGGGAGGGAGGGAGGGAGGGAGGGAGGGAGGGAGAGAGAGAGAGAGAGAGAGAGAGAGAGAGAGAGAGAGAGAGAGAGAGAGAGAGAGAGGTAGAGAGAGAGAGCAAGAGAGAGAGGGAGGGAGGGAGGGAGGGAGGGAGGGAGGGAGGGAGAGAGAGAGAGAGAGAGAGAGAGAGAGAGAGAGAGAGAGAGAGAGGGAGAGACGAAAACAGCAGGTCCGGGACAAGGTAGCACATCCAGGGAACAGGTTAGGGTTCCATAGCCACAGGGAGAACAGTTGAAACTGGAGAAGCAGCCCAACCGGTGAACTGGGGACAGCCAGGAGTCATCAGGCCAGGTAGTCCTGATGCATGGTCCTAAGGCTCAGGTCCTCCGGGAGGGGAGGGAGAGAGGAAGAGAGAGAGAGAATTAGAGGGAGCACACTTAATTTCAAACAGGACACCCAGGTCAGACAGGAGAATTACACCATATATAACAGACTGACACTAGCCACCCGGCACATAGACTATTGCAGCATAGGTACTAGAGGCTGAGACAGGGGGCGTCGGGGGACGCCGAGGCCCCGTCCGACGATACACTCGGACAGGTCCGACCAGGCAGGATATAACCCCACCCACTTTTCCAAAGCACATCCCCCACACCACTTGATGGATATCAACAGACCACCAACTTACACACACTCTTACAGGATAATTGATGAGAAAAGTATTGTCCAACCTAGGGCTGTTGCGGTGACCATATTACCGACACATCGGTGGTCACGAGTCATGAAGGCAGTCAAATTCCATGTGACCGTTTAGTCACGGTAATTAGGCTCCTCCAAGCTCTGATGATGCTGATGGTCATTAGTAGCCTACCAAACTTGCTAACTGCCTGGTACTCAGCACTCAATTGTCCCTCTAATCACTTGAAAATCTAATCAAACACTTCATGAGAGCCCATGAGCTCATGTTGCGCAACATTTATTTTGGTTACGCAACTGTACATGGTCCTCTCTTATTCACTATTTATATAAATTATTTAGACAAAAATGTCCAAAATGAGCAACTTCATTTTTTATGCTAATGATACTTTTATTTACTGTTGTGCCTCGTCTCTTACAAAAGCTTTCCAGAACATGCAAACTGCTTTTTATACTGTTCAACATACCTTGTGTCAATTGAAGCTTATCCTCAATACTGAGAACTAAACTAATGGTGTTTTCTAATGCAAGAAATAGACCTCTGAACCTTTCACCTATTACTCCCTGTCAGGGCAAGTAGATTGAGGTTGTAACCTCATATAAATATCTTGGAATTTTAATTGATGACGGACTCTCTTTTAAATTGCATATTCAACAACTTACAAAAAAATTGAAGCTGAAATTGGGATTTTATTTTAGGAATATTTTTCTTTTGAAGCCAGAAGGAGGCTAGTATCAGCTACATTTATGCCTTTACTAGACTGTGGGGATATTTTATATATGAATGCTTCCGCTCAGTGTTTGAGATCAATTGACACCCTTTACCATGACACTTTGAGATTTATATTAAACTGCAAAACCCTTACGCACCACTGCACTTTGTATACCTGGGTTGGCTGGCCTTCTCTAGTCACTCGTAGGCTCAGGCACTGGTATACTTTTATTTACAAAGCCATTTTGGGTTTATTACCTTTTTATTTGGGCATTTTTATTGTTTTAGAAATGTGGTGGGTACTCTCTTCGTTCGCTGGACTTTATCCTGCTAACTGTTCCAAATGTCCGAACTGAATTTGGTAAAAAGGGCTTTTATATACTCTGCGAAATCGTCTTGGAACGCCTTACAAAATACTTTTAAACTGGAAGAACTTGTCCCGATTGGTATTTTTAAATCACTGATGAATGTTCTTGAGACTTATTCCCTGACCTGTCAATGTTTTTAATTTGCTGTTTTTGATTTTGTTATACTCTTGTGAATTCTATGGTTTTTACTAGATTACTTGTAGTTTTTCATGTTGTTTGCCTGTAATTTTTTGTAATGACTTGGTGCTGCCTGTCTTGGCCAGGACACTCTTGAAAAATGTATTTTAAATCTCAATGAGCCCTTCCTGGTTAAATAAAGGTTAAATAAATAAATAAAATAAACTGAGGGATGGCCTCTATTAAAAAGAGGAGGATCCGATCAGCTTTCTATAGGCTGGGCCTACTATATTTATTTATCAACTTTTCTAATATTAAGCACATTACTTATCTTTACAACAGAAGTATAGCCTACCTGGCTGGTATGAAAATAAATTAACCACGGGAAAGCGTCCTCCATTTGCTATTTACAGTTTTTCACAATTGCTAAAACACAATTTCTGAAACCTTGCTCCATTTCCTGAAAACATTAAACACAAAACCTCAAGCACTATTTACATAACCTCTGACTCCTCTAGCAAAATGAAACATTCGCCTCAAAACAGTTTTACCTGTGTTCAAAATCAAACACTGCTCTCAAATCATAAACAAAGTGATCAAAATGATATACAGTCTCAAGCAGTCAGTAAACAATACACCGAAAAATAGAAAACACTTTGTTCAAAACATACAATTCTCAGGGAGAAGTACATTTTTAATCTAAAAAAATATTTATATTTTTCTGTCATTGTCTTTTGATGAACGAAAACATGTTTTATCATAGTAGCTCAAAATTGATCAGAAATTACTACTCTGCTTTGTTCTTTGCAATTTTGTTTTTTGTTCTTCCTCCTCCTTGTATCCCTATTTTACAGTACTGTACCCTGCATCTCACAAACTTGTCCTTTGTCTCTGTGATACTGTAATTCTTGTACTTTGTTGATATGAACCTGCAACCAGTCAAAATCTATTGAGCAGTCAGTACTGTTAATAAATGGAAAGCACAATGTTCAGGGCCATACAATATCAAAGGAGTAAACATGTGATCAATGTGCTTCTTCTTGTCTTTGGGCTGGGTCAGGCCAGAGCACTTTGTCGACATCACAAGCAATATTGTCACTCCTGAGGCAACGGGGGAAGAAGCCTCTTGTGTGCCGTATCCAGCCCTGACATGATTCCTCACCTATATCACCACAGGCTAAATCCATGGCTTGTAGCAGATTTACTCTGGTGTAGGGTTGTCTATCATACACTTTCCATCTCCAAGAGGAGAAAAACTCCTCAATCGGATTCAGGAAAGGTGAGTATGGAGGGAGGTACAAGTTCATAAACTGCCCATTGATGTTAAACCATTCCCTTACCTGAGCAGCTCGGTGGAAACTGATATTGTCCCACACTATCACATAGGTGGGAATGGGATTCTCATTTAGCTGTTGACCCTGCTGCTCTTGAACCTGCTGCTCAAATAAAATATATCTTAGATTGGCAATAAATCTTAGAAGGTACTGGGTGTTATGGTGTGTAACATGGTGATGTAGAACACCATGGTTGCTGATAGCAGCACAGATTGTGACATTGCCACCTCGTTGACCAGGGACTTCAACAATGGACCGCTGTCCAATCATGTTTCGGCCTCTCCTTCTCCTCTTTGTTAGATTGAAGCCTGCTTCATCGACAAAGATGAATTCATGGGGTCTGTCCAAGGATTCCAAGTCAAATATTGTCTGTGGAGAAATACAATATACTGTATGTAGGATTTTGTAAATCGTACAGAGACAGCTATACTGTAGAGTACAATTAGGCTTCTGATCCACATACATTGTATATACTGAAGAGTAATGTCATTCCCATAGTATGTGTTAGTACTGTAGACAATCTGGAGTACAGTAAATGTTTCTGAATGTACACTTACTTGCACATACTGAGCTCACAGTTCTTTCACCCTTGGTGAGTTGCGCTCGAAAGGTACTCTGTATACTTGTTTCATTCGCATTCTGTTACGATGGAGGACACGGTCAATTGTGGAAATGCTCACACTGTCGATTCTCTGGAAGTGTGTGTTGTCTTGTATCACTCGTTCCTGGAGTTCTCTGAGTCGTATTGCATTATCTTGAAGGACCATGCCAACTATAACGGCCTCTTGCTCCTGAGTGAATATAGCTGTCCTTCCACCTGCATGTGGCAGCCTTGCAATTCTACAAAAAGTAGTTGTGCAGTTACAAAACATATTCATGCAGTACAATACATAGAGTGATTAACTTTACAAATGTCTATTGAAACAGCTGCGTATAGTGTAGTACAGTAAATTTGCAATTACAAAAATACAGTAGTATCCTGTACCTGTTCTCTTCTCTGAATGTCCTTACAATGGTGGACACAGAAAATTGGCTCAAATTGGCTCAAAAGTCCTGCTTCCCTCATTGTCAGTCCATGGACAAGAACATGGTCTATAACTGTTGCTCAAATTTCATCAGATATTTCCACTCTTTGTCTTCCTCTTCTTCTTCATCCTCCTCTTCCTCTTTCTTGCCCTCCTCCTCCTCTTCCTCCTCGTCGCCCACCTTGCATACGCACTCATCCTCGTCCGCTCACATTGTTTCTTCTATCCATTCTCAGACTTTCTCCTTCCCACCTTCAACAACCAGTTTGCTCTCTGAACTGGCTTATATTGGTTGTGTCGCATCATTCGAAACAGGTTAAATCAATTTTGAGTGGTTGTGTTCAATCAATGACATGTCTTCTCTATTTGTATTTGATTGTTGCCACTTGTGTTTACCAGTATGGATGACATGTGCATTAGAGTGCCGAATGTGTTTTGAGAATGAGAATGTGTTTAGAGTTTTGCTGAAAAGTCTAAGTGAGATCTGCAAATTGTGTTTTACCATGTGAAATGGTTTAAGGTATTGACAACAGACTGCATAATTAGCTAAATGAGTCCAGGCAACTGAGAACTTTGTTCAGCCAATGGGTTTTAGTGTTTTAGCAATTAAGAAAAACTGTAAGTGGATAGATGACATATATTTTTTCCCGCTGCCCCTGTTTTGAGACAGGTGCATGATAATGGTCCATTCTAAATAAAAACAAATTTCACACATTATTTAGTATATGTAAAGACAAGATTAAATCAAGAATAGTCTGATGGGCGTCAATAATATCACTTGTGAATGATGCCCAGGATAAGGCAACATTTTGAATCATAGTCACACTCCTGATGTAGCCTAGCCCATAGGCCTACATGTTTTGATAAGGTTTGTATCACAACTAAAGTTGCCAAACAAAAAATGAAGCACATTAATCCGCTTTACAAGGGGTGTGGAGCCTAACTGGAAAACATAAGCAGTGCATGAGTTTCAAGTTTGGGGAAGATCATTTCCACCATAAAGATGCACCTTTATAATAAAGCATTACATGGATAACCACATTTGCTGTCACTTTTGATAATGGTGTTTTTCCACTAATGGAACATGTGTGCTTATAGCCTACTGCCATCTGTGCATTGCCGCGTTCATAATGTGAAGAAATAGCCTAATAGTATTATATTCGGTGCATTTTGGGGCGGCATGTAGTATAGTGGATAAGCCTAGTGGTTAGAGCGTTGGGCCAGTAACCAAAAGGTTGCTGGATCGAATCCTTGAACTGACAAGGTAAAAATCTGTCGTTCTGCCACTGAACAAGGCAATTGACCCACTGTTCCCCTGTAGGCCATCATTGTAAATAAGAATTGTCCAGAAGTAAAAAAAAAAAATATATATATTCCTGCTTAAATTTAGAAATGTTGTTTTTTTCTTCTTCTCTCTTCTTGTATACATTACATATATGGGCTTTTTCTAAAATAGTGATTTATTTTAATTTTAATTGTATTTCTACATCAGATTTAACTTTTGACAAGTAGGAGATTATCATTCCCTTAATGTACACCTTAATTAAAGGCATCTCAAATTATATCAGGGGTCGTCTTTTCTCTGTCCTCTATGTCTACATTTGTAATTGTAAAGGTTTCTATTTTTTAATTTACAGTATTTAATTACATTTGGGCTCAGAAGATGCATTCGGTTCATTCTCCAAATTCTGTCCCTAAATGTATTTTCTATTGGTGTTATTAAGCATGATACTGGAGAATGATCCAATATCAGTAAATCATGAAGTTTTTAATTCAGTAAATTGTTGAGTGATTTTTTTGGGAAGAAAATGTAGTCAATTCTTGAATAGCTTTTCTTACTTAGAGAAAAAAAGGAACAGTATTTTGTAGTTGTGAATAGTAATCTCCAGGTGTCCTGTGAATTATTTGTAGAGATGACATTTTTTAGCCTCTTTGGAGGCTCCCTAAATTTTCCTTGTTTATTATTACTTCTGTCAATCTTATCAAATATATGATTTAGGTCACCTGCAAAAATAATCGTTCCTGTCTGGACTTGACCTAATATAGCTTGAATTATATCTAAAAACACCAGATTTGCCCCTGGTGGGGTATACAATGTAATCAATGTGTATTTTTCTCCATGGAAGGTACAAATTGACCTTCTTTGTCTATATGCTGCTATGTAAGGGAAAATGTGGTATTTTTATTTATCAGGATGCCTACATCTCTGCTGTTACTACAGTAGGTGGCAGCATATGCCTTTCCAACCCAGCTCCTCTTTAAATGTTAGATTTCTCATTGTTTAAAATGTAACTCTTTAAAAAACACATCTGCTGACAATCTCTTTAGGAGTTCAAGAACCATATGCTTTTTTTCCCATCATGTAGCCCGTGAACATTCCATGTGATAAGTTGGATTTTGTTAGTCTTTACTTGTATAGAATCTGTTCCGTCTATCATCGAAGAACCACGTAAAACATTTTACTAGACATGACAAATGAGCGTGGTGGGCATTCCATAGAATAGGAGGATCATAGTATAAATAAATAGTTATTGTATACATTACATATATATATATATATATATATATATATATATATATAGCTTCTGAGCATGGGGGCTGACCAGACATTTAACAAAAAACACACAAAAAAAACATAACGCAAAGTATGTCTGTACTTTAGGCGCTATGCCTCTTTATGGCTTTTTAGCTTCGACTCCTCTCCTAATGTACCAAAACAAATGTGTGCATAGCTGGTAGCTTTGATGCATTGTAGTTCAGAGTATGGAATTCGCAACACAACAAGCTCCTGGGTTTTTAAAAAGTGAATTATCTTGATTTAAAATGTTTCTGACCCGCAGTGGTGTAAAGTAATTAAGTAAAAATCCTTTAAAGAACTACTTAGGTAGTTTTTGGGGGGTATCTGTACTTCATTATTTATATTTCGGATAACTTTTACTTTTAATCCACTACATTCCTAAATAAATTCTGTACTTTTTACTCATATACATTTGTCTGAGTGTTGATGTGCGCCTATCTGTCCAAAAATAAATACATCTAGAAAATTGTTCCGCCTGGTTTGCTTAATATAAGGAATTTGATGTAGAGCATTTACTTTTACTTTGTACTTTTAATTAAGTATGAACATTGAGTACTTTTTCTACAACTACTTAAGTACATATAAAACCAGATACTTTTAGAGTTTTACTCAAGTAGTATTTTACTGGGTGACATTTACTTTTCATTTAGTCATCTTTTGAAAAGTTATCTTTACTTTTTTTCAAGTATGAAAATGTAATACTTTTTCCACCACTGCCACGAGCAAACCCACGGGTTGAAAGAATGCTTTCATTCCACCTGCTAGCTGCAGGGAACTGTGGGTATCTGACCACATGCAGGACTCCTAAGCAGACTAGTACAGTAGTCTGAAATGATGAGAAAATACATGAGCTCAACTGGAGTCACATTCTTTTGTTTCGAGAAAATTGTATGGTACGATTATGAAATTAAGCTTCAATACATTCCCAAGGAGAATGAGTGTCTACGGAAATCCAAGAAACTGGTTAAAGCACTTTAGTAGCTCTGCCTGCTCCAGTTGTGCTCCAGGATTGTGAGATTGCTTCAATCTGCTGCGAGAATGAAGAGCTGTAGTCATGCTTCCTTACCCTGGTGAAAGCCTGAAACTGTGTGAGTAACATCTCCCTGACCACTCCTCTGCTGACCCAGCTGTCTGGGCCTGAAAAGCGGTAGAAAAACAGAACTAGGTTGGCCACAGCCATCGCCAGATCACTATTATCATCCAGGACCATAAAGAGAGAGAGAGAGAGAGAGAGAGAGAGAGAGAGAGAGAAATTGAAAATACAGACATGGTCTTTTATGGTATAAAGCAGACGGACCCACTGGTTTCCCTCTAGGTTACAGAGAGCTGGTAGTCCCATCCACCAAACAACCAGGTGTGAAACAGGAAAGAGACTCAGGGTGTATGCTAATTTGGTATAGAGCAGACCTAACCCACTATTAAATCAGTCAAAACAGGAACATCTAACATCTGGCTAGAAATTAATAAGGAAATTATCTCACCAGAGAAAAATGTCCTCATGTGTGCTACCTATATCCCCCCAATATAATCCCCATATTTTAACAATGACAGCTTCTCCATCCTAGAGGGGGAGATCAACAATTTCCAGGCCCAGGGACATGTACTAGTCTGTGGCGACCTAAATGCCAGAACTGGACAAGAACCTGACACCCTCAGCACACATGGAGGCAAACCCCTACCTGGAGGTGACAGCATTCCCTCCCCCATATGCCCCCCTAGACACAACTACGACAACATAAGCAACATAAACGGGTCACAACTCCTGCAGCTCTGTCGGACGCTGGGTATGTGCATAGTCAATGGTAGGCTTCGAGGGGACTCCTACGGAAGGTACACCTATAGCTCATCTCTTGGCAGTAGTGCTGTAGACTACTTTATCACTGACCTCAACCCAGAGTCTCTTAGAGCGTTCACAGTCATCCCACTGACACCCCTATCAGATCAAAGAAAAATCACAGTCTACTTGAACAGACCTATGCTCAATCATGAGGCATCAAAGCCAAAGGAACTGAATAATATTAAGAAATGCTATACCTGGAAGGAAAGTAGTGTGGAAATCTACTAAAAATCAATTAGGCAAGAACAAATTCAATCCCTTCTATACAATTTCCTGGACAAAATGATTCACTGTAATAGTGAAGGTGTAAACTTGGCAGTAGAAAACCTAAACAGTATATTTGACCTCTCAGTTTCCCTATCAGAAATTGAGACACCTATCCAACCAAAAACATAGAGACCCAGAAAACCTGAGCCTATGCCTTCACTATGGTGAATTACTAAAACAATACAGAAATACACTGCGGAAAAAGAAGGAACAGCACATCAGAAATCAGCTCAAAATATTTGAAGAATCTATAGACCCTAACCACTTCTGGGAAAATTGGAAAACACTAAACAACAACATGAAGAGTTATCTATCCAAAATGGAGATGTATGGGTAAACCACTTCTCCAATCTTTTTGGCCCTCTAACAAAGAACAAAATCCAAAAAGATATACATGATCAAATACAAATCTTAGAATCAACTATTAAAGACTAGCAGAACCCACTGGATTCTCCAATTACATTGAATGAACTACAGGACAAATTAAAAATCCTCCAACCCCAAAAAACCTGTGGTGTTGATGGTATCCTCAATTAAATGATAAAATATACAGACCATAAATTCCAATTGGCTATACTTAAACTCTTTTACATCATCTTTCATTCTGGAATATTCCCCAATATTTGGAACCAAGGACTGATCACACCAATCTACAAAAGTGGAGACAAATTTGACCCCAATAACTACAGTAACTACAGGGAAATGCTTCAACAGAGACCTTAGGAAAGTCCTCTGAATTATCATTAACAGCAGACACATTGTACCTTTCCTCAGTGAAAACAATGTACTGAGCAAATGTCAAATTGGCTTTTTACCAAATTACCGTACGACAGACCACGTATTCACCCTGCACACCCTAATTGACAAACAAAACAAAACAAAGGCAAAGTCTTCTCATGCTTTGTTGATTTCAAAAAAGCTATAGACTCAATCTGGTATGAGGGTTTGCAATACAAATGGATGGAAATTGGTGTTGGGGGAAAAACATATGCCATTATAAAATCCATGTACACAAACAAGTGTGCGGTTAAAATTGGACAGTCTGCAGCACCCGGACTCACCCTACTGGAATCTGAAGTCAAACGTCTACTGTTTGCTGATGATCTGGTGCTTCTTTCCCCAACCAAGGAGGACCTACAGCAGCACCTAGATCTTCTGCACATATTCTGTCAGACCTGGGCCCTGACAGTAAATCTCAGTAAGACAAATATAATGGTGTTCCAAAAATGGTCCAGTTGCCAGGACCATGAAAACAAATTCCATTTAGACGCCATTGCCCTAGAGCACACAAAAACCTATACATACCTTGGCCTAAACATCAGCGCCACAGGTCCCTTCCACAAAACTGTGAACGATCTGAGACACAAGGCAAGAAGGGCCTTCTATGCCATCAAAGGAACATAACATTTGACATACCTTGGGGGTAAAAACTGTTGAGAAGCCTTTTTGTCCTAGACTTGGCACTCAGGTACCGCTTGCCATGCGGTAGTAGAGAGAACAGTCTATGACTGGGGTGGCTGGGGTCTTTGACAATTTTTAGGGCCTTCCTCTGACACCGCCTAGTGTAGAGGTCCTGGAATGCAGGCAGCTACAACTTCCTAAAAGGAAGCGATTCCCAAACAAAATCAATCACCTCCAGAGAAATGAACCAGGAGAAGAGCCCCCTAAGCAAGTTGGTCCTGGGGCTCTGTTCACAAACACAAACACACCCCACAGAGCCCCAGGACAACAATACAATTAGACCTAACCAAATCATGAGAAAACAAAAAGATGATTACTTGACACTTTGTAAAAAATTTACAAAACAACAGAGGAAACTAGAACGCTATTTGGCCCTAAACAGAGAGTACACAGTGGCAGAATACCTGACCACTGTGACTGAGCCAAAATTAATGAAAGCTTTGACTATGTACAGACTCAGTGAGTATAGCCCTACTATTGAGAAAGGCTGCAGAAGTCAGACCTGGCTCTCAAAAGAAGAGAGGCTATGTGCACACTGCCCACAAAATGAAGAGGAAACTGAGCTGCACTTCCTAACCTCCTGCCAAATGTATTAGAGACACATATTTCCCTCAGATTACACAGACCCACAAAGAATTTGAAAACGAATCCAATTTGGATAAACTCCCATATCTATTGGGTGAAATATCACAGTGTGACATCACAGCAGCAATATTTGTTGCCTCAGCAAAAGGGAAACCAGTGAAGATCAAACACCATTGTAAATACAACCTCTATTGATGGTTATTTATTTTCCCTTTTGTACTTTAACTATTTGCATATCATTACAACACTGTATATAGACATATGACATTTGAAATGTTTTACTATTTTGGAACTTTTGTGAGTGTAACGTTTACTGTACATTTTTTATTGTTTATTTCACTTTTGTTTATTATCTATTTCACTTGCTTTGGCAGTGTAAACATATGTTTGCCATGCCAACAGAGCCCTTTAATTTGGAAATGAATTGAGAGAGAGAGAGAGACCAGAAGGGATAGGACTGACATAAATTAAGTCAAAACTTTTGCAACTAATTTATTCTGGAATAACAGCATTGAAGTTTACTGTAGCCGAGTAACAACGAAGCAGATGCAATAGTGTACCTACCTTAAATGGAGGACAGCTGTTTGAACACCTCAACCCTGTTTCAACAAACCAGGAGCAAATACTACTCAGCAAACTGATAGCAATGGCACACCCACATAGTCGGACACTACTGTATACCATGAGCTGTTCATGTGCCACGGCACAACCCAGGGGGGGGGCGCCAACCCAGACAGGATGATCACATCAGTGACTCAACCCACTCAGGTGACGCACCCCTCCCAGGGACGGTATGAGAGAGCCCCACTAAGCCAGTGACTCAGCCCCTGTAATAGGGTTAGAGGCAGAGAATCCCAGTGGAAAGAGGGGTACCGGCCAGGCAGAGACAGCAAGGGCGGTTCGTTGCTCCAGAGCCTTTCCGTTCACCTTCCCACTCCTGGGCCAGACTACACTCAATCATATGACCCACTGAAGAGATGAGTCTTCAGTAAAGACTTAAAGGTTGAGACCGAGTTTGCGTCTCTGACATGGGTTGTTCCATAAAAATGGAGCTCTATAGGAGAAAGCCCTGCCTCCAGCTGTTTGCTTAGAAATTCTAGGGACAATTAGGAAGCCTGCGTCTTGTGACCCTAGCGTACGTGTAGGTATGTACGGCAGGACCAAATCAGAGAGATAGGTAGGAGCAAGCCCATGTAAAGCTTTGTAGGTTAGCAGTAAAACCTCAGTCCTTGCTTTGAAGGGAGGCTAGCACTGGAGTAATATGATCACATTTTTGGGTTCTAGTCAGGATTCTAGCAGCCGTATTTAGCACTAACTGAAGTTTATTTAGTGCTTTATCCGGGTAGCCGGAAAGTAGAGCATTGCAGTAGTCTAACCTAGAAGTGACAAAAGCATGGATTAATTTTTCTGCATCATTTTTGGACAGAAAGTTTCTGATTTTTGCAATGTTACGTAGATGGAAAAACGTTGTCCTTGAAATGGTCTTGATATGTTCTTCAAAAGAGAGATCAGGGTCCAGAGTAACGCCGAGGTCCTTCACAGTTTTATTTTAGACGACTGTACAACCATTAAGATTAATTGTCAGATTCAACAGAATATCTCTTTGTTTCTTGGGACCTAGAACAAGCATCTCTGTTTTGTCCGAGTTTAAAAGTAGAACGTTTGCAGCCATCCAGTTCCTTATGTCTGAAACTCATGCTTCTAGCGAGGGCAATTTTGGGGCTTCACTATGTTTCATTGAAATGTACAGCTGTGAGTCATCCGCAAACATTAGTCTTACTGTGACAAAGCCCCCCCCTCCCTCCCCCGCCAGCACACATGCACTCAGGTGCTGTTTGCTAAGGCCAGAGTAATCCAGTCAGATTGGATCTTCTGTTAAATACAGAAGTGCTGTTCCCTGAGAAAAGCAGTAAGGAATCTGTTCTCAGGTCAGATGCTCATTGTGAGATTCCCAAGTTAAACCAATTGCAGCCAAATTCCTTTCATTCCAAAGCTTGGGGACAAATGATTGCTGGACTCAACACCCATGGATTCCTAAACACTGATCATCTTGTTTTTTGAGACATAAAGCCACTTTTTAATCGTCTGGGTTTAGGTATGTTTGTTAGCAGAATTCCTTCACTTTGGTGAGGGAGCAAACAAAGGTCAACAGACATAACTGCCTGACTCTCTGGGGAAACGCTGTTTCTGCTCAACCATCTGACAGACGCTCATGGGCCATGGCCCAATACTTTGGTAACCAGGCTGAGGTGTGTTTGAGGCGGCATTCTATCTGGGAATTGAGTGGTACCTGGGACATTGGTCGGGGCAGGGTAAGGGCTTGGTCAGGTTTGTTCTGGAGTTAGCGCCTAACCCATTAGGGACACTGGCCTGACTACCCATTGTTCCCAAAAGCTCTTTGTGCAAATGCCAAAGAGAGAAATAGAAAACACTAATGTTTTTGTTTTTTGTGTAACATCTTTATTAGGATTATTCAAATTGCTTGTATATCATCCACACTCAGTAATCTTGAACAGAATAATAATGCTGGTAAGTGGTTTTCAGATTGTTCACATTCTAATGTTACACGGACAGAAGGGAAGTACATACATGGACGTTTAATTATTGTATTTTTTTCATATTTTTTTGTTACCAGGTTAATGCAAGCCACATGCTTTGGAGCTCAAGACACAGGGTTAATTAATTATCATCATCATCATCATCGTCATCATCATCATCAATATTATCAGACATTCTCTAATTTGGCCTATTTTTATTAATTGCACAAACTTTTGAAAGTCATAGAAACCTGAATTAATTTGTTTATAGAATTCAAGACAGAGAAAACATGACAGAGAAAATGGAAGGGGTTCACTAATGGTTATACAGACCAGCTTGGCCGAGCTGACTGTTCTAATTGCAACTAGGTTCTTCTGGGCCATTTTCACTGGGGCCTTGTGCTTAAATGGACTCAGCTAGCTCGCTCTCGGAGGTGTATGAAATGATTCTTCATTTCACAGTAGTCTGACAGCAGCTTAAAAAACTAGTCCTTTCATTTGAATCATGAGCGACCATTTGTAAACAGAGCGGGTAGAAACACTTTTCCCATTTACAATTGTTAACACTAACATCAGAAACTTCCCACAAACCAACACATAAAGCCCCTTTAGAGCAAGGGCATCTTGTGTAATGAAACGGTAACTACACTGAACATAAACCCTGCATGCAGGATTACCTTGACAAAGGAGAAATGCTCACTAACAGGGATGTAAACAAATTTGTGCAGAAAATTGTAAGAGAAATAAGCTTTAACCATATGGAAAATTATTGGGATATTTTATTTCTGCTCATGAAAAATTAGAACAACACTTTAAATGTTGCGTTTGTGAGGTAAAACTACTGCTGATACCTTACTGTAACTCTGAGATGAAATCCTGCTGGTTTCGTAAATACAATGTGCACAAACAGGCATAGTAACACATAGCACAACTGCATGCACTTTGTCAACACTATGTAGGAAACTTCAATAATTATACAATTGTATACCACATTTTTCTTCCACAATGAAAAAGACATCCAGTTAAAAGGTTCTGTGGCATAGCACCTAGCACAGAAAATGAGAAACTATCAACAGACTCAACACACAGGCAATACAACATTCAGGACAACACATCTAAAAACGTAACCAAAATCTAGTTTTATGTACAATACTCCAAAATACTTCTGTTTAACTGTACCAATCGACAACTTACTTTTTCTGGCACCAGAATATTTCTACCTAAGAACTGCATGTCCCCCCCACCTTCAGTGTGACAATCAGACTGCAAAGCTACATCTGATTGGAGTAGGAGGTGGGCCCGCCCACAGGACTGTATTCTGATACCTGCTCCTGGTCTCCCTGGGCGCTGTAGCCTCCTGACTGGTCAAAACTGCCCTGGTTGTAGGGCTGCTGCTGGTTGATTGTCTCAGCCTGTTTTTCGGGAGGCGCTCCAGCGTACCGAGCTGGTCCTCCTTTATGCCAACCAGTCTCCTTGAAGACAAACCAGATGTTTCCTGCCCACAGGACGAAGTTTAGGAAGCCAAACACCTGGGGAGAGACAGAGGTAACACTTGATTTGGATAGTCCATCTGTCGCTGCTCTAAAGACTAGTAAGATCAGTAAGATTTCAACTATCTACTAACCCTAACCTTAACCATTATTCCAAACCTAACTGTAACCTTAGCTAGCAGTTGCTCATCAACAGATAGTTTGTTGACAGTAGGACCATCTGTAGAGTATCTACAGATGGACTAGCTGGACTATCTAAGTAAAGTGTGACTGAGACAGAGTATCACAGCAAAACAAACATACTATGGTTTATGATGTGTGTTTTGGTAGTGTGCAGTTCACAGTCTGACGCACCACAGAGGTATTGAGGCCTGACCAGCGGGGTCCTTGCACTGAGCCACACTTGTTGGTCATGACCTTACAGGCAGACATGAGCTCCTGCACCTCATCTGGGTCTGTGGCCACCTTGATGTCCGACAGGGCTTTAGCCCAGGCTGAAGAACTGACCAGCCACATGAAGGAGAACACCACGGTCACTATAAAGTCCTGAGGGGGAGGGGGACATGTTACTGAATATTGTTCAAGTTACTGTTTGCACAACCAGCAGATGTCAAAGGTGCAGGGACTGAGTATAATATAGAAAATGTATTGCCGCATGGAAGCACTACAAACACATAGCATACTATCTTATTCAAAATGTAGATTTGAACATGGAAAAGCGTGAAAGGTGAGCAGCTCACGATCAGAGGGCCTCGGTTATTTTCGCGGTACTTGTTCTGGAAGAAGATGTAGACTATGGTGGCCATGAAGGAGTAGAGGAAGGCGAACACAGCGATGGTGACAAAGAACTCAGCCGAGGAAGTGTAGTCCCCGATGAGAAAGAGCCTCTCCCTCCTCCTCCCCTCACACAGCGGAGCCTCGAAGGACACCTGGTGCAACCTTCCACAGAGAGGGGAACAGAGGAGTCTAAAACACCTGTAGTCACTCTTTAAATAATGGAGAAAATAAGTCTGTCAAAAGTAATCAAAAGACCACTGAGGCTCTTATCTCGTGTGTCTCTGAGTGAAATATTAGCAAAGCTACCACTGACAGCATTTTAGACATCTTGTCTGGTGCTAATCAGTGTGTTTGGCCTCAGCTTACACAGTGCTACACAGATGGATCTTAATTGCCTTGACTAAATCTTCCATATGGTGTTAGAAAATACATCTGACATTGTCTCAAATATTAAACCCACTAGGCTGGTGTTGAAACGTATACTTCACACGCACGCACATTCGTACGCAAATAAACAGTAACACATTGACCAAGAAGACATTTTAATGAGGGGCAATAGTTCTGTAGATGATGACTCCTATTCTCTTTGGATGATTTAAAATGTTAACGGGGCTGCACTGCACTCTTTTTACTGCTGCTGATCTTATCGACTCGTTCAGTCCAAAGAACAAATATTGACTCATTTCATTCATTTTAGTCAATAATGCCAGACCGCGCAGGACCCCCTACCGGCGAACGATTAACTAAAAACAAATTATTCTACAAGCCTCTCGTTCATCATAGGGGGCTTATCGGAGCTGTCATTTGTGACTGAGTTTTACAAAAATGTGCTTCAAACATTTGTGATGGCTAGGCATATAAATACAATTATTTATTGATACCTTTGAAATTAGGTTAAATTGCGGCCGCAACCAGACTAGATTGTGGATGACTCTTTTTGAAATTACTTGACTACCGCGAGGGAGATAAGCACATAACGTTTGCGAACTGCAGAATCCCCCCAATCGATTAATGAACGAGTTTGAGTTTGTTGAGCAAAGGCAGGCCGTGAAGTCTGTGTTTTGGTTTGACAAAGCTGTGTCCATCGATAACATTCAATAATCAATTAATTACATTCATTCTTGCACCATACGATAAATTATTAGTTGTAAATATGTATTATTCACATAATAATCCGGCTGTAGGATTCATTGTGGCAAGCAGGTCAAACTAAAATGAATGAGTCACTTGGAAAAATGTATCATGACACTCGAGTCAGTAAAAATAGTAATTTAAAAAGAAAGAATCGTTCGCGAACTGCACATCACTAATTCCTATTATCTGTCTGAAATGTTACGAGAGAAAGTTTCGTACCTAAAAGGGTAGGCAAAATCGATGCCAATACTGAGGTTGCTGCTGGCCTTGTCAAGCTGGCAGTCCACACTAACCCACAGCTGTCCACTGTAGCCTCCACATGTCGCAAATGCAAAAATTGAAAAAAGCTGTTGAGAAACACAAACAAAAACCACAACATTATTGAATTGGAACTCTGTTCAGGAGTAAATTGCCTAACCATTTAATAACTAATCTGTTTAAAGTCTGAGAGGACATTACTAAAGACCCAACAAACTGAGAACTAGAAGAACCTCAGGGATAACATGTCTTGCTGTCATTTCCTCTAAAATATTTATGCATCCATCAATTCAAATCAAACTTTATTTGTCACATGCGCCAAATACAACTAGTGTAGGTAGACCTTACTGTGAATTGCTTACTTATAAGCCATTAACCAACAGTGCAGTTCATGAAGAGTTAAGAAAATATTCACCAAATAAACTAAAGTAAAAATAAAAAAGGTTTAGGGGGTACTGGTACAGAGTCAGACATGTTAGTTGAGGTCATTTGAACATGTAGGTAGGGGTGAAGTGACTATGCATAGATAATAAACAGCAAGTAGCAGCAGTGTACAAAACAAATGGGGGGGTGGGGGGAGGTCAATGTAATAGTCCGGTGGCCATTTGATTAATTGTTCAGCAGTCTTATGGCTTGGTGTTAGAAGCTGTTAAGGAGCCTTTTGGTCCTAGACTTGACGCTAAGGTACCGCTTGCCGTGCGGTAGCAGAGAAAACAGTCTACAACTTGGGTGACTGGAGTCCATGACAATTTTATGTGCTTTCCTCTGACACCGCCTAGTATATCGGTCCTGGATGGCAGGAAGCTTGGCCCCAGTGATGTACTGGGCCGTACGCACTACCCTCTGTAGAGCCTTACGGTCAGATGCCGAGCAGTTGCTATACCAGGCGGTGATGCAACTGGTCACTATGCTCTCGATGGTGCAGCTGTAGAACTTTTTGAGGATCTGGGGACCCATGCCAAATCAGCTGTCATGTCAAAGATAAACATGAAGGCCAAGCTAGCAGACACTAATCCCTCCAAACAATTATTTTGTCTTCCGGCAGGCAAAGCAGTGTTCAATTTCAATTAGGCCTCCTCCCACACAGGTAATTCACATCCAGAACCGCTATAGAAAAGGTCCATAGAGTTGGTGGAATTGCTGTTTAATTAATTGCCATTTGCGCAGCTGGGCCAGAGAGCTTTAATTAGGTCAGGCGGAAATGTCCGACAGATCTCATCTCATTAAAAGGAGGAAATCGCCCCAACTCTTGTCTAATCCAGACATTCTGTGCGTCCACGAATCAACCGATTCTGTTATCTTTCATCAAAACTATCTGTAGCGATCGGGAGAGCGGGTCCTCAGTTATTGTTTATAGTTATTACCGCGGAGCCCGGCTTGGAGCGCAAGCTTCAAACCTATTGTGTTATGTCAATGGACAATGATCACGGACCTATAGATCATCACAGGCCAATTATGCCATTGATATCTGGTTAAAATGTAACGAAATGACATGTACATATGAAAATAAACCTGGAAGGATGAAACATGAAATGTAATTATTATTTGGTGAATTGATAAATCCTGATATCAAACTGATTGAGATAATAGACTGAATAATTGATAACTGATCGATTTATTTGCATTATTATTCTCATGATTATGATTTATGGTTAGGATCCTCAATGACTCAATCATGATTCCTATTGAACTGAATGACCTAATTATGTTCATAATGACTGTTATGATTAGACTTTTGTGATTATGAATTTGATTGGATACATGTTATTCTGTTTCCTTTTGTTATGCAGCACCGACAGACTACCCAGTAAATAAATATACCACGTTATGGTTAAAGGAATTCCTGCCTCAGTCTCCTCCAGTCCTCTGTCATCTTACCCATGACCACCTGTTCACCTTTACTATTGTCAGTCTGTCTAGCTACCCACACAGATTCCAATAATCGTTCAACCACTCTCTCTGTGGTGGACTCACCCTCCAGACTTATACAGAGGCAGCGATACGGCTATGGCGAGCAATGTCTGGAGTACAGAGAAGAGACTCTTTTCAACGTGAAGGATCTTTATAGTGTAAATTACAGGCCTGACAAAGTACAGTTGAAGACGGAAGTTTACATACACGTAGGTTGGAGTCATTAAAACTAGTTTTTCAACCACTCCACACATTTCTTAATAACAAACTATAGTTTTGGCAAGTCGGGTTAGGACATCTACTTTGTGCATGACACAAATAATTTTTCCAACAATCTTTTACAGACAGATTATTTCACTTATAATTCACTGTATCACAATTCCAGTGGGTCAGAAGTTCACATACACTAAGTTAACCACTTGGAAAAATACAGAAAATAATGTCATGGCTTTAGAAGCTTCTGATAGGCTAATTGACATAATTTGAGTCAATTGGAGGTGAACCTGTGGATGTATTTCAAGGCCTACCTTCACACTCAGTGCCTCTTTGCTTGACATCATGCGAAAATCAAAAGAAATCAACCAAGACCTCAGAAAATAAATTGTAGACCTCCACAAGTCTGGTTCATCCTTGGGAGCAATTTACAAAACACCTGAAGGTAGCACGTTCATCTGTACAAACAATAGTACCCAAGTATAAACACCATGGGACCATACCGCTCAGGGAGGAGACACATTCTGTCTCCTAGAGATGTACGTACTTTGGTGCAAAAAGTGCAAATCAAATCCAGAACAACAGCAAAGGATCTTGTGAAGATAGTGGAGGAAACAGGTACAAAAGTATCTATATCCACAGTAAAACAAGTCCTATATCGACATAACCTGAAAGGCCGCTCAGCAAGTTAGAAGCCACTGCTCCAAAACCAGCATAAAAAAGCCAGACTACGGTTTGCAACTGCAAATTGGGACAAAGATTGTACTTTTTGGAGAAATGTCCTCTGGTTTGAAGAAACAAAAATAGAACTGTTTGGCCATAATGACCATTGTTATGTTTGGAAGAAAAAGAGGGAGGTTTGCAAGCCGAAGAACACCATCCCAACAGTGAAGCATAGTGGTGGCAACATCATGTTGTGGGAGTGCTTTGCTGCAGGAGGTACTGGTGCCCTTCACAAAATAGATGGCTTCATGAGGATGGACAATTATGTGGATATATTGAAGCAACATCTCAAGACATCAGTCAGGAAGTTAAAGCTTGGTCGCAAATGGGGCTTCCAAATGGACAATGACCCCAAGCATATTTCCAAAATGGCTTAAGGACAACAAAGTCAAGGTATTGGAGTGGCCATCACAAAGCCCTGACCTCAATCCGACAGAAAAGTTGTGGGCAGAACTGAAAAGGCGTGTGTGAGCAAGGAGGCCTACAAATCTGATTCAGTTACACCAGCTCTGTCAGGAGGAATGGGCCAAAATTCACCCAACTTATTGTGGGAAGCTTGTGGAAGGCTACCCGAGTTAAACAATGTAAAGGCAATGCTACCAAATACTAATTGAGTGTATGTAAACCTCTGACCCACTGGGAATGTGATGAAATAAATAAAAGCCAAAATAAATAATTATCTCTACTATTAGAGAAAGAATACTCGCTTCATACTCGTCGCCAAACCCACTGGCTCCAGGTCATCTACATGACCCTGCTAGGTAAAGTCTCCCCTTATCTCAGCTCGCTGGTCACCATAGCAGCACCCACCTGTAGCACGTGCTCCAGCAGGTATATCTCTCTGGTCACCACCAAAACCAATTCTTTCTTTGGCCGCCTCTCCTTCCAGTTCTCTGCTGCCAATGACTGGAATGAACTACAAAAATCTCTGAAACTGGAAACACTTATCTCCCTCACTAGCTTTAAGCACCAGCTGTCAGAGCAGCTCATAGATTACTGCACCTGTACACAGCCCATCTCTAATTTAGCCCAAACAACTACCTCTCCCCCTACTGTATTTATTTATTTTGCTCCTTTGCACCCCATTATTTCTATCTCTACTTTGCACATTCGTCCACTGCAAATCTACCATTCCAGGGTTTTACTTGCTAAATTGTATGTACTTCACCACCATGGCCTTTTTTTTTGCCTTTACCTCCCTTATCTCACCTCATTTGCTCACATTTTTCTACTGTATTATTGACTGTATGTTTGTTTTACTCCATGCTCCATGTGTAACTCTGTGTTGTTGTATGTGTCGAACTGCTTTGCTTTATCTTGGCCAGGTCGCAATTGTAAATGAGAACTTGTTCACAACTTGCCTACCTGGTTAAATAAAGTTGAAAAAAAATATATAAAAAAATAAACTGAGTTTAAATGTATTCGGCTAAGGTGTATGTAAACTTCCGACTTCAACTGTAAAACAGTCAGAGGAAATACTGTCATTAGAGAAAACAATAGTCATAATCATACTCAACAGGGAGAGTTAGGCAAGCATGGTCATTCTGTAGCAGTTGAGTAGGAAAGGGAAAGGCAACTGAAATGTGTCTTCCGCATTTATCTCAACCCCTCTGAATCAGAGAAGTGCGGGGGGCTGCCATAATCGACATCCACGTCTCCGGCGCCCAGGGAACAGTGGGTTAACGGCCTTGCTCAATGGCAGAATGGCAGAACCTTTCTGGTCCAATGCTCTAACCAACTAGAGCGGGGCTGGACCCAGCAACCCTGCAGTAACAGGGCAAGAACACTACCTACGCCATTAAGGTCCAGACCTGTTGGCTGTAGCTGTGCTGTGCTGACATACAGATGGGCTATAATACTCCAATACACTTGTAATGTCTATGATTGGATCATTGAGGGAGATATGAGGGTCAGTACCTTATATGAGGGTGGAGTACCTTAAGGGAGGTGTTGGAAGAATAAGGAACAATAACATTTAATATGATTTAATACACGTCCTGTCCTTAAAGCAATGCAGTGGTTTTGAGTGTGCTCCCTAATCCTAGAGCCTGGGGGACTGTCTTTCCTCTTGAGGCCAGGACTAATGGGGTGTTACCAATTGTATCTGGGACTATCGGGAGGAATCACAGGCTGTGACAAATGCAGATGTGTAGTTTAATATTGCATAGGTTATCATTTCTATTGTAAAAATACAAACAAATAACTCTCTGTGGCAATGATAGAAGAAAATCCTTCGGCTATAGGGAAAAAAACTGTGATTCCATGTATTCATTGTATCTGGTAAATTTCATGACGTAATTACAACGAAATGAAAGAAAGCTAAAGATACAACATCCCTTTGAGGCAACACCTCCCTGTCTATAGTTCTCCAGTGAGATGTTTCTAATACCTATGAAAACGCATATAGAAGTTCTACCTCAAGACGCAGATTAGTGTTATAAGCCTGACATGGCAGCTTGGAGGTAGTTATATTAATCACAGTAGTCTACACCACTGAGCATTGAACCTCGGCTCCAAACTCTGTCTCAAACCAGGTATATGTACCCAGATACTTTTGTATAGTGTATCTGAGTGTATGTGGACACCCCTTCAAATTAGTGGATTTGGCTATTTCAGCCACACCTGTTGCTGACAGGTGTATAAAATCGAGCACACCGCCATGCAATCTCCACAGTCAAACATTGGCAGTAGACTGGGCTTATTGTAGAGCTCAGGGACTTTCAACGAGGCACCGTCATAGGATGCCACCTTTCCAACTTGTCAAATTTCGGACCTGCTAGAGCTGCCCCAGTCAACTGTAAGTGCTGTTATTGTGAAGTGGAAATGTCTAGGATCAACAACAGCCGCAAAGTGCTAGGCCACACAGCTCACAAAACAGGACCGAGAACTGAAGAGCATAGCGCGTAAAAATCGTCTGTCCTAAGTTGCAACACTTACTACCGGAAGCAACACAACATGAGGAAAGCACAAGAACTGTTCGTCTGGAGCTTCATGAAATGGGTTTCCATGGCCGAGCAGCCTCACACAAGCCTAAGATCACCATGCGCAATGCCAAGTGTCGGCTGGAGAGGTGTAAAGCTGGAGGTCATTGGACTGGAGAAGTGGAAATGTTCTCTGGAGTGATGAATCTGGGTTTGGCAGATGCTAGGGGAAAGCTCCCTGCCCGAATGCATAGTGCAAACTCTAAAGTTTGGTGGAGGAATAATGGTTTTGGCTAGGCCCCTTAGATCCAGTGAAGGGAAATCTTAACACTACAGCATATAATGTCATTCTAGACGATTCTGTGCTTCCAACTTTGTATCAACAGTTTGGGGAAGGCCCTTTCCCGTTTCAGCATGAGGTCCATGCAGAAATGGTTTGTTGAAAAAGAGGGCACGCATGGAACACATGTTAATTGAATCAGGCACCAACAAAACAGACATAGGATGGGAGAAATTGGAGAGAACTAGCGTATGATGGACAGTGGCCTATGTTCCCTGAAGAGCAATGGGCCTAATACTTGTTGGATTATACTTTGTTTTTGCCTCTGTGGTTTGACGAAATGATGTTGAACTACTTCAGTTATGCACTCTAAAGATGAATCTCACTAGTTATTTCCT